>NC_053028.1:546784950-547022670 GCF_003073215.2 Triticum urartu | reverse complement strand
CATACCAAATCCGAATCATAGACAGGATGAGGGCCGACGGGGGCGGATACCAAAACCATCGCACTATATAAGATGCAATAATAAATGTAAGAAAATGATACAAGTATCTATCTAAACATACAAGTAAGAATATTTTTCCTTTCAGAAAGAAGATAAGAACAAGAGGCTCACCACGGTGGTGTGTCGGTGATGAGATCGGCGCGGGTGATCGACGGCGGTGAAGACGGGGACGGGGCGTGACGGACTGCTAAATCTAGACAAATCTCGAGGAAAATGGAGCTTGGAGGTCGAGCTTCGAGAGGAGAAAGCTTAAGTAGTGTGGCTCGGGCATTCCATCGAACACCTCATGTGCATAGGAGGTGAGCTAGAGCACCACAAAGCGCTCTCCCCCTCGGCCAGAAAAAACAGAGCACTGAGCTCTGCTCTTGCGCGAGGGGGTATATATAGGCACCTCATTGGTCCCGGTTGATGACATGAACCGGGACTAAAGGGAAGCCTTTTGTCCCAGTTCAAGACACCAACCGGGACCAATGGTGGTGGGCCAGGAGCGAGGCCCATTGGTCCCGGTTCGTCCCACCAACCGGGACCAAAAGGTCCAGACGAACCGGGACCAATGGCCCACGTGGCCCGGCCGGCCCCCTGGGCTCACCAACCGGGACCAATGCCCACATTGGTCCCGGTTCTAGACTGAACTGGGACTAATGGGCTGAGCCGGCCTGGACCATAGCCCTGTTTTATACTAGTGTTAGAGGAGACATGCATGTGGATACTGGGAACTTTATGTACGTGTGCGGAAACCAATTGACGAGGCTGGATTGAGCACGGACATGGATGGATGCTGTAAAGGCTTACATAACTTTTTATGTTATGATCAAGTAACTTTATGCATACATGTCGGTTAATAACTTAATATTACTCTTACTTCATGTATCCTTCAGATTCAGATATGGATAGAAGGGCACCGGTGCAAATAGTCAGGAAGCATCAGCTATTGACATAAGGTTAACATGAATTTGCATAAAAAATAAGAAAAACTAAATTATATATTTCAACAACATTCACAAGTTATGAGCCCTGTACCATAGACCTCAAAAATCACATGGAGCAGATGACCTAGCATTGCAACAGGAGAGAAAAATTCACATCTTATGACAAAATGAGAGCGCAAGAATATAAACTTTGTTCATACATAAGATACTATATAATTAGCTGTGATGGAAAGGTGGGATATTTATTTCCGAGTTTTGGAGCAGATTATGTTAAAAGATACTACATATATCTATACAAAGAACATAAGATAAATACAGAAATAGAAGCAGGGTAGCAGTAGTATATTCTCAGTTATGCTGGACGGAACCAAGTGAAAAATAATTTATGTAGATGAACTACCTTTATATGCCTTCCACTTTTAAAATACTTTGCTCTGTTGAGTTTATTCACCTTTGGGGCTATAAGAGATGACTCATGGATAAGCCTGCACATAACGGAACTCAGAAGAGTATCTATAAAGTAATATTTGGGCACTGTTATTAAAAACATGTCATGTCTGAAGAAGATTTATTTTCCATGAGATGATCAAGAGAAAATTTTGTTACAAAAATTAGAATACCTTACTTAGCACGCTGTAGCAACCTTGTAAGTGACTCAATGGGACAAGCGCACGAAACATTTCAAAACATGTAGTGAAGATCTGCCAATGGCAGTAATTTTCTAATTGGACATACTATTAGTTGGAAAAGAAAATTGATTTTGTGCCAGCGAATGAATGCACATCATCTCGTCCGCTTATTCTGCATAGCCAGAAATACGCAACCCATGCACCTGCCAGTTGACAACAATGGCTGAAGCAAGTTTATATAGATACATAGCAATGAACATAAAAAAATGATAAGGAACTAAAGCTAAGAGTACCCTGTTTCTTCAGTTTTGTCAGATTCCCCATCTGCAACATTTTGTCCATATTTTTTCAAGTAGTCATCATGCCTAAGCCTAGTTCTGTTGTTGGCTTGGCTGCTCCATGCCACAACCATTATATCAAATTAGAGCAAACAGAAGTAGTCCCTAATTAGTCTAGTGAAAAAATAGAGATAACACATACCAGAAGTCCAACCACAATATCATGGCAAGCGGAGAGCAAAAGAACACGAACCACAAACAGAGACTCGCACTAGTAGAAAAAGGGCCATTTGTCCTGGTTCGTAAGGGCCATTTGTCCTGGTTGTTGAACCGGAAATAAAGGGTCGTTACTAAAGCCCTAGGCCTTTAGTCCCGGTTCTTACACGAATCGGGACAGATGGGCCTCCACGTGGCCGGTGCGGCGAGCCCAGGCAGGAGGCCGTTTGGTTCTGGTTGGTGGCATCAACCGGAACCAATAGACATCCATGCGTCAGTAGCTCGCAGGAGCTGAGGTTTTTTTAAGGGGTGGGTTTAGTTGGTTTTGGGGGGTTAATTTAGGTGTTTCATATATTGTGTTAGTTAGCTAATTAATATAAAGAAGTGTCCTCTCTTATCTCTGTGCTTGGTCGACGCTACGTACTATACGTATAGAGAGGACTCGACACGCTAGCTAGTAAGCAAAAATGAAGGAAACAGAAGATCGTCATGAACATATGCATACAGAGAGAAGTGATATCGACCTCTCCTTCTCCGAGAGATTGGTCGAACAACAAGTTTTCGTATATCTATCCGACGCTACTGGCTACATATATACAATATAAGATCTCTTACAATATAATCCCCTAAATATATATGAACTCAGGGTCCACATGGTATTCTTCGTCTTTATCGATCACGTGGTCAAGAAAGAATGCCGCCAATTCCTCTTGAATTGCTCGCATGCGATCTGGTGCTAGGAGTTCATCCCGCATCCGAAACATCTAATTTGAAGAAGAGGGTTAATACATATATATGAATGAATTAAACTCAACACAAATGATGGTAATAAAATAAAATTCTGAATATTATTGCTCACGCACTTCATATTGTTTTTAGTGTAGCCCCGCTCACAGGTCGTGTGGCGGATGGACTCCAAAACGTAGTATCCACAGTAATTATTCCCGGCTTCCTGCCACAACCACTTTACAAGAAATAGAGGTCAATCAAACTGATAAGCAAGCATGCTAAATGGTATTGATGAAACTAGCGCTTGAATCACTAGGAGATGCGTGGAACATGCTAGTAGTACTTACTTTCGGGTGTTTAAATTGCAGCTTCTTCGGCAGTCCCAGAGCTTTTGAGGTGAATTTTTTCCAAACCCTACCAGACAAGAAAACAATTACTTGATATCAGGAAATGAACAAAGTTGCTGATATGGTGGATAATGATCGATTTAACTTACTTCTTGAGGATTTCAGTCATGTCCGCATACTCCTTGGGATCTTTTCGTTTAGAGTCCAAGACGGTTACTACTCCCTGCTCAAGCTTAATCTCTAGGAGAATATAGTGGAAACTGCACACACATGCATAACTCATCAATTACATTACTATAACCTTGACTAATATATAAGGGAAACCGAATACGCACAAGACAGTAACACTCACCTGAAGTTGTAAGGAAAGAGTATTATATCTTTGTTTTGATTTTATTACGAACGATCATAGCAAGTTGGCCTCGGTAGCTGCGGCATGAAGTTTAACCTCAGTTGCATCTATGAGATATGTGTTAATGAACCCAATATCACCGACTTGTCTTTTCTTCAATTCGGATCTTCAATCTGCATAATATAGTGAGGATGATTATAAATACATGCAATGAAAGAGCTAAGCTATATAGAGAAACTTAATGACAGAAGTAGTACTACTTACAGACAGTAGCAGGCGACCGTTGTTTTATCGAGGGCCAATTGATTGAAAAACTGAAAGAACTCCTCAAATGGAACAGGCAACAGATCAATTCCAACGAGGTCATGCTCCTTTTTAACTTTCACATACAAAGTACTCCTCCCCCCAGAGTCTTTGCAGATTTTCAAGTACCAATCATGCAATCTTCGCATCATCGTTGATAGAGATCTTTCATCTTTGACGAGAGGCTTCCCGTACTCGTATCTTTGTATCTGCACCTCCATGGGTTCATAATGTACTTCGTCGGGCAGGTAATCTGCAAGATTGCTATAACCGGGCACCATCCTCGGATCATTAGCGACGTTGTGGCTAGGCACCTTGAGCGGGGGCACGATTGCTTCGCTTGTTTGCCGAGCTGGGCAATTTGTTTCCCAGCTCGTCGTTCTTTCAGCCTTTGATCACTGACAGTACTTCCCGACTGCTCCCCTTCGGCAAATTCCTTTGCAATAATGCGGTCATAGTTTCCTTTCGGCGGATCAGACTTCGGTGGTTTTGTCAGGGCAGCCAGAGTGCGCTTCACTTTCACCCGATCTACCTTCTCCTCCGGAGGTGGATGTTTCTTTGATTTCACCCCTTCAAAGAAGTTCCTCACTTCTTCTCACGCGATCTCGGCATTCTCCTCCAGGGTCCTCTCATATGGTAACTTCTCTGGAGTCTTCAGAGAAGGATCGAATCTGTATGTCCTCCCACCTCTGGTTGTACTGCTAGACGCCGACCGAGCAGACGGAGCGGTTGTCTTCTTTACTTGCTTAAGCGGCGGAGGAGAAGGACTACGACGCGCCGGAGCAGCTGGAGCGGCGGCAGGTCTCTTCCGCCCTTGCTGACGAGGCGGAGAAGGAGGAGGCTGGCTGCTCGGGCGCGTCGGCGCATGCGGAGAAGGAGGCGGAGTGCCGCCACGCGCCGGAGAAGGAGCCGGCCGAGGGCCCTGATCGTCACTCGCCAGAGGAGGAGGCGGTGGAGGCGGAGTGCCCTGACTCGCCGGAGGAGGAGGAGGAGGCGGTGGCGTCCAGTTCGGAAGGTTGATGAGCTCCTTCCGCCATAGGCATGGAATCTTCAGAGTAGACCCCAGCCGAGTCTCCCCTTCACCGGTAGGGTGGTCAAGCTGGAGGTCCTCAAATCCCTCTGTTATCTCATCCACCATCACCCTAGCATATCCTTCTGGAATCGGCCGGCAGTGAAAAGTTGCGCCGGGTTCAGTAGGATAAACAGAGCCAACAGCCGCCTTGACCTTCAAATTCATCCATTGCGTCATAAGGTGGCAGTTTTGAGACTCCGTTATAGCATCCACGGGACAACTGGCAGGAGCCGTCAAGGCATGCTCCAGCTGAAGCAGCTCGGTGGAAGCCACGCTGCTTCTGCGCTGAGATGGCGGGGTAGCTTCGGGGGAGGCTTTGGCAGTATGTTTGCTGCGATTTGCTTCTTGTTCCTCTATCGCGTCTACCCTTGCTTGCAGCGCCTGTATTTGGGTCTGCTGCACTTTTTTCCTCCTCTCATGGGATTTGTAACCGCCTGCGTCTGGAAAACCAACCTTCCACGGAATGGAGCCTGGCGTGCCTCGTGTCCGTCCAGGGTGCTCAGGATTCCTGAGGGCCATTGTGAGCTCGTCGTTCTCTCTGTCTGGAAAGAACGTCCCTTCCTGCGCTGCTTTGATATACTGCTTTAGCTTACTGACTGGTATGTCCATTTGATCGTTCGTCCAAATGCACTTCCCTGTTACAGGGTCCAGTGTTCCGCCAGCCCCGAAGAACCAAGTCCGGCAACGGTCTGGCAAGTTAATTGTCTCTGGTTCGATCCCTTTATGAACCAGATCATTCTCAGTCTTGGACCACTTAGGCCGGGCTACGAGGTAGCCACCTGACCCCGTGCGATGGTGAAGCTTCTTCTTTGCAGCATTTTGCTTGTTTGTCGCCGACATCTTCTTACTCTTTTCTGATGTCTTGTGGGCCACAAATGCGGGCCAGTGATCTCTGATCTTCTCATATCTGCCCTTGAATTCTGGTGTCTCATTATTTTCGACAAACTTATTCAGCTCTTTCTTCCACCTCCTGAATAGTTCTGCCATCCTCTTCAGAGCAAAAGACTTGATTAATTTTTCTTTAACTGGGTTCTCTGGATTATCCTCAGGCGGTAGGGTGAAATTTGACTTCAGCTCAGTCCAAAGATCATTTTTCTGCATATCATTGACATAAGACACCTCAAGGTCTTCTGTAGCTGGCTTAAACCATTGCTGGATGCTTATCAGGATCTTGTCCCTAACCAGAACCCCGCACTTAGCAACAAATGCGCTCTTTGTCCGGAGGGGTTCAATAGGTTGGCCGTCGGGCGCGATTGCTATGATCTCAAACTTTTCATCCGAGCTCAACTTTTTCTTCGGGCCTCGTCTCTTTACCGAAGTTGTGCTCGATTCGGAGGGCTAGAAAAAAGAACAATGAGAGGAAGAAGAGGGTCGTCTAGGGGGCGAGGGTTCCAGGGTCGTCGAGGGTTCGAGGGGTTGAGGATCACTGAGGGGTCGAGAGAGGTTTCCTAGTGTCAAAGTATTGAAGAAATCCATGCCTTCATCATTAGCCGGAAGTAACCAGGGCATGTTGGTACGAAGTTCTACAAAGTTGTTCTGGAATGGAGTCCCAGATAGAATAATCCGCCTTTTGGTACGAATTCAGCAAAGGCCTTCCAAATAGCGATATTCGGAAGGCTCTTTCTGAACTTTGTACCAAAAAGCGAATTATCCTATCTGGGACTCCGTTCCAGAACAACTTTAAAGAGCTTTGTACCATCATGCACATGTTACTTTCGCCTAATGATGAAGACATGGTTTTGTTGAATCCTTTGACACTAGGCAACCTCCCGACCCCTCGGCGATCCTCTTGAACATGAGAGGAAGAAGAGGGTCATCTAGGGGTCGAGGGTTCTTCTCCTCTATTCTTTCTTCTCCTCTCTTTTTTCTTCTTCTTCCTCTTTTTTTTATCGGGAACGAGGGTCGTCGAGGGACATAGATGTAGTGTCATCGTTGTCGATATATACCCCCTCCCGATAGCTTACTATGATTAGGTAGCTAGTTCTACGTTTGGCACTAATATATCCATCTGTCATGTTTGAATAATAATTGCCATGTTGTAAATATTTGTAGAAACTATGGACACCGCCCTAGACGAAGAAAAAGAAGCGTTGTTGAGGGACATAATCGCAGAAGGAAGTGATGCCATCTCGTTGTTTCTCAACGAAACCGATGGTTTGGAAGGAGAGGGTGAACAAGCTGGCTACGATGACCTAATGCCGGTGCAAGAAGAAGAACATGAGGACGGCTCCGGTGACCCAATGCTGGTGCAAGAAGGAGACCGTGATGACGGCTCCGGTGACCGAACCGAGTCCGGCCAGGTATATATATTAGTTAAGCCTATGCTGACTAGCTGATTGATGCATTCATTGTTTTGGTATGTACACATATTAATTAAGTCTTTGTTCTTTTTTCTAGCCCTCCGGATCGAGCACAACTTCGGTAAAGAGACGAGGCCCGAAGAAAAAGTTGAGCTCGGATGAAAAGTTTGAGATCATAGCAATCGCGCCCGACGGCCAACCTATTGAACCCCTCCGGACAAAGAGCGCATTTGTTGCTCAGTGCGGGGTTCTGGTTAGGGACAAGATCCTGATAAGCATCCAGCAATGGTTTAAGCCGGCTACAGAAGACCCTGAGGTCTCTTATGTCAATGATATGCAGAAAAATGATCTTTGGACTGAGCTGAAGTCAAATTTCACCCTACCGCCTGAGGATAATCCAGAGAACCCAGTTAAAGAGAAATTAATCAAGTCTTTTGCTCTGAAGAGGATGGCAGAACTATTCAGGAGGTGGAAGAAAGAGCTGAATAAGTTTGTCGAAAATAATGAGACACCAGAATTCAAGGGCAGATATGAGAAGATCAGAGATCACTGGCCCGCATTTGTGGCCCACAAGACATCGGAAAAGAGTCAGAAGATGTCGGCGACAAACATGCAAAATGCTGCAAAAAAGAAGCTTCACCATTGCACGGGGTCAGGTGGCTACCTCGTAGCCCGGCCTAAGTGGTCCAAGACTGAGAATGATCTGGTTCATAAAGGGATCGAACCAGAGACAATTAACTGGCCAGACCGTTGCCGGACTTGGTTCTTCGGGGCTGGCGGAACCCTAGACCCTGTAACAGGGAAGTGCATTTGGACGAACGATCAAATGGACATACCAGTCAGTAAGCTTAAGCAGTATATCAAAGCAGTGCAGGAAGGGACATTCTTTCCAGACAGAGAGAACGACGAGCTCACAATGGCCCTCGGGAATCCTGAGCACCCTGGACGGACAAGAGGCACGCCAGGCTCCATTCCGTGGAAGGTTGGGTTTCCGGACGCAGGCGGTTACAAATCCCATGAGAGGAGGAAAAAAGTGCAGCAGACCCAAATGCAGGCGCTGCAAGCAAGGGTAGACGCGATATAGGAACGAGAAGCAAATTGCAGCAAATGTACTGCCGAAGCCTCCCCCGAAGCTACCCCGCCATCTCAGCACAGAAGCAGCGTGGCTTCCACCGAGCTGCTTCAGCCAGAGCATGCCTTGACGGCTCCTGCCAGCTATCCCGTGGATGCTATAATGGAGTCTCAAAATTGCCACCTTATGACGCAATATATGAATTTGAAGGTCAAGGCGGCTGTTGGCTCTGTTTATCCTACTGAACCCGGCGCAACTTTTCACTGCCGGCCGATTCCAGAAGGATATGTTAGGGTGATGGTGGATGAGATAACGGAGGGATTTTAGGACCTCCAGCTTGACCACCCTACCGGTGAAGGGGAGACTCGGCTGGGGTCTGCTCTGAAGACTCCATGCCTATGGCGGAAGGAGCTCATCAACCTTCCGAACTGGACGCCACCGCCTCCTCCTCCTCCTCCGGCGAGTCAGGGCACTCCGCCTCCCCACCGCCTCCTCCTCCGGCGAGTGACGATCAGGGCCCTCGGCCGGCTCCTTCTCCGGCGCGCGTGCGGCACTCCGCCTCCTTCTCCGCCTGCGCCGACGCGCCCGAGCAGCCAGCCTCCTCCTTCTCCGCCTCGTCAGCAAGGGCGGAAGAGACCTGCCGCCGCTCCAGCTGCTCCGGCGCGTCATAGTCCTTCTCCTCCGCCTCTTAAGCAAGTAAAGAAGACAACCGCCGTCTGCTCGGTCGGCGTCTAGCAGTACAACCAGAGGCGGGAGGACATACAGATTCGGTCCTTCTCTGAAGACTCCAGAGAAGTTACCATACGAGAGGACCGGAGGAGAACGCCGAGATCGCGCGAGAAGAAGTGAAGAATCTTTGAAGGGGTGAAAGCAAAGAAACATCCACCTCCGGAGGAGAAGGTAGATCGGGTGAAAGTGAAGCGCACTCTGGCTGCCCTGACAAAACCACCGAAGTCTGATCCGCCGAAAGGAAACTATGACCGCATTATTGGAAAGGAATTTGCCGAAGCGGAGCGGTCGGGAAGTACTGTCAGTGATCAAAGGCTGAAAGAACGACGAGCTGGGAAACAAATTGCCCAGCTCGGCGAACAAGCGAAGCAATCGTGCCCCCCGCTCAAGGTGCCTAGCCACAACGTCGATAATGATCCAAGGATGGTGCCCGGTTATAGCAATCTTGCAGATTACCTGCCCGACGAAGTACATTATGAACCCATGGAGGTGCAGATACAAAGATACGAGTACGGGAAGCCTCTCGTCAAAGATGAAAGATCTCTATCAACGATGATGCGAAGATTGCATGATTGGTACTTGAAAATCTGCAGAGACTCTGGGGGAGGAGTACTTTGTATGTGAAAGTTAAAAAGGAGCATGACCTCGTTGGAATTGAATCTGTTGCCTGTTCCATTTGAGGAGTTCTATCAGTTTTTCAATCAATTGGGCCCTCGATAAAACAACGGTCGCCTGCTACTGTCTGTAAGTAGTACTACTTCTGTCATTAAGTTTCTCTATATAGCTTAGCTCTTTCATTGCATGTATTTATAATCATCCTCACTATATTATGCAGATTGAAGATCGCCGAATTGAAGAAAAGACAAGTCGGTGATATTGGGTTCATTAACACATATCTCATAGATGCAACTGAGGTTAAACTTCATGCCGCAGCTACCGAGGCCAACTTGCTACGATCGTTCGTAATAAATCAAAACAAAGATATAATACTTTTTCCTTACAACTTCAGGTGAGTGTTACTGTCTTGTGCGTATTCGGTTTCCCTTATATATTAGTCAAGGTTATAGTGATGTAATTGATGAGTTATGCATGTGTGTGCAGTTTCCACTATATTCTCCTAGAGATTAAGCTTGAGCAGGGAGTAGTAACCGTCTTAGACTCTAAACGAAAAGATCCCCAGGACTATGCAGACATGACTCAAATACTCCAGAAGTAAGTTAAATCGATCATTATCCACCATATCAGCAACTTTGTTCATTTCCTGATATCAAGTAATTGTTTTCTTTGGCCGGCAGGGTTTGGAGAAAATTCACCAAAACAGTTCCGGGACTGCCGAAGGAGCTGGAATTTAGACACCCGAAAGTAAGTACTATAGTAGCATGTTCCGCGCATCTCCTAGTGATTCAAGCTCTAGTTTCATCAATACCATTTAGCATTCTTGCTTATCAGTTTGATTGACCTCTATTTCTTGTAAAGTGGTTGTGGCAGGAACAAGGGAATGATTTCTATGGATACTACATCTGCGAGTCCATCCGCCACACGACCTGTGAGCGGGGTCGGTACTCTAACGAACAATATGAAGTACGTAAATAACAACATTCACAATTTTATTTTATTACCATCATTTGTGTTGAGTTTCATTCATTCATATATATATGTATTGACCCCCTTCTTCAAATTAGATGTTTCGGAAGCGGGATGAACTCCTAGCACCAGCTCGCATGCAAGCAATTCAAGAGGAATTGGCGGCATTCTTTCTTGACCACGTGATCCCTAAAGACGGAGAATTCTATGTGGACCCTGAGTCCGTATGATTATATTTGTAAGAGATAATTATTGTATATATGTAGCCGATAGTGTCAGATAGATATACGAGAACTTGTTGTTCGACCAATCTCTCGGAGAAGGAGAGGTGGTCGATATCACTTCTCTCTATATGCATATATGTTCATGACGATCTTCTGTTTCCTTCGTTTGCTTACTAGCTAGCCAGCGTGTCTAGTCCTCTCTATACGTATGTATAGTACGTAGCGTCGACCAAGCACGGACATAAGAGAGGACACTTCTCTCTATTAATTATAGCTAGCTAACACAATATATGAAACACCTAAATTAACCCCCCAAAACCCCCAACCCTCCCCCCCTTTCAAAAAAACAAAAACCCCAGCCACAGAAATGCTGACGCGTGGATGCCTATTGGTCCCGGTTGGTGCCACCAACCGGGACCAAAGGGTCTCCTGACCGGGCTCTGCGCACTGCCCACGTGGAGGGCCTTTAGTCCCGGTTCTGGATTGAACCGGGACTAAAGGGGGGAGGTATTAGTACCGACACTTTAGTCCCGGTTCCGGAACCGGGACTAAAGGCCCTTACGAACCGGGACTATAGGCCCTTTTTCTACCAGTGTGAATCCGACATCATTAATTGGTCTCCTAGCTAGATTTATATTTGTTCTAAGACCATGACTGCTAAGTTTTTGGTGAGAGACATACTACTATTCATTTTTAAATTAGATGCATTTTCTAGGGACATAGAACTGTTGAAATTTTAATTAGATGCATTTTTCCTCTTGTAAATTCCAATTTAGGTTATCCAGTATTGTAATTTTGTGTCAAATCACATGATATTCCTTTTAGGTAGTTAGCAGTTTGTCACATATACATTGTAATTCTTTTCCTTTCCAAAAACCACCGCAAGGATGATGTTATTTTACATGTTGTATATGAACTATGCAATAGAAATTTGACACATATTTAGATGACCATGTATTTATTTGGTTCATCAAAGCAATGTAACACTCTTTGCTCAATTACAATTTAACTGGGAATTTCGTTGTACAATATTTTTAAATAAGTTTTCTGTTAGAATCAATTTTGGATGATTTATACTTATACTATGACAAAGGCATTTAAAACTTCTTACCCATTGAATTGCTGGAGACGAGATGGGGCAGTGCTAGGAAAATATTAGACCGATTGCACAATTTGGACCGATTTATGGAACATGTAATTGTTTGAAGCGACAAATTACTAGATTGTTTTGTGCTCATAATGACATATATTCTCATGCAGGAATCATGATGGATGGGAACTAAGAAAACAATTATTAGTGCACATGCTTAAGTACAACAAGAGTGAAGCTGGAGAGTAACATTTTTCTGAATTTGTACCACTTAGAAATGTTATGTGTATTAGGAAGTAGATTTCCTAAATTATAGCTTCAATTTAAGTAGAAATTCATTGACTACTACTATCAGACTATGTTCTCTGTATAAGTGAAGTTTCACAGCCTCGACTTTTTAGTTATTTTTTCCTTTGTTGATGAAGGCACCCAGTTGTTATAACCGATAGACATATTATATGGGCACTGTGGACTATTAACCTTTAATATTTTTTTTCCGAACACATTCTGTGTGTGAAAAAGTTCTCTATTGTTTTGATCTTATTGTGTTCGAAACAACTTTTTTTGAGATTTGGTCATTGTTGATCTTCAACCATTTTGATCATCGCAATAATATGTATCCTGTTGCAATGCATTGGCAATTTTCCTAGTATGATTAAAGCAATATTGTGATATTTCTATACACTTTAAAGTTCATGGTCAAACATTACCTGAAGCTTTACATATGTGGTTCCGATTAGGTTGCTTCTTCATATATATATTTTTTATCTGATTAAGAGTGGTGTACTTCATTTTTTTAGTTTGAAGTGTTATATGATGCAAGGGTTGGGACTAGAACGAAACTACTTCATAGCCGATACTCATGCATGATTCGTGCACGACTGAGAATCTGATGGATGTGTTGCACTCTATTCTCTGATTTGATGGCAGGATGTGAAGCATCGTGCAAAGAATGGACTATCATGTCCATAGCAACACCCGCTCGGTCTAGAATAGTTGCATACAAATTTATCACTTTTCTTCATCATACTCCATGTTTCACTTCCATATTTCTCTATCAGGAGCCAGGTCGGAGTTGAAGGAGTCAGAAGCAGGTCAGGTTATCAGCAGCTATCTTTTCTCCTCCCATCGGCGGTGCTCAGCAACCCATGCTGGTGAGTTCATGTGCAACTTCATCCTACACCCCCTCCCCTCCCTCAAAGAAGGTACCTCTTATCCCTCTGCCCGTTTCCTCCCCTGGATTTTTGTTTATCGAAAAAGGCTTTTGCCTCGCTTTATATATAAAGCAACGATCATCAACCACCCGATACAAACGCATGCCACCACAACTCATGCACATACCCAAGGCAGGATATAAAGGCGCTGAGCGCAGCAACACCACCCCTAGCACTACAAGAGCAACCGGGGGCTTCAACCATGAAGACGCCACCGCAAAGAGATGAAGCCGCATACGACGAACAGTAGGCTCCAAGGCGGCGTCTTCAAGAAGGTTACGACACCGGAACGCCACCACTACCCGATCCGTGGATCAGAGTTTCCCCTAGAGCAACATGACGGGCAATGAGAGTCATGACGACGCCTTCAAGAAGGGAAAGAGCTTCGTGCTGCTGATTCGCCCGAAGATAGAACAGGTTTTCATTCTGGCCAACACTCATTGCCACTGAATGCCACACCCTGGCGACCACGCCGCCCACATGGCCATGGCCACCAGACAACACCGAGCCAAAGTCTCTACCCATGAGCACCGCGTTACCACCACCAGGGCCTCTGCCCCACTATCCAAAATCTTGACACCACCACACCTGAGACCCGCCGCTACCACAACCAAAGAGACGAGTGGAAAGGCCCCGCCTTTCGCACCCCTGTGCGGACCCCGGCATCGAGACCTAATAGGCCGGAAAAACAAGCCTCCATCGACCCGTCCTGCAGCACCGGGCGCGAGACAAGCTTGGTCCTGCTGCATCGGGCGCTAGACGAGCGATGGACCGCAGCTGGAAGAGGGCTAACCCTTCAATGAAAGTAGCGCCCACGACGAGGAGAGGGATCGAGTAGGGCCTGGATTTTTGTTTCAATCATGCCTCATGGTGTTTGTGAATCCGCTGACATGCACCAGCCCTATTTGCAGGACATTGAAGTAGCTTAGCAGGGACTAAAGTTAGCATAGAAATATACACAGCTTGCTGGTAAGAAAAAACTCAATAGACAAATGATTGTATTAGTTACAGTACCTACACAATCATTTGAATATTTCAGTCAACAAGCCATCTTTATTAGTGCTATTTTCTATATATTTTTCTGAAGTTACCTCATGGCCAGCTGATTATCAAGCAAATCATAATTATTTTACATCCCGCAGTGTAGAATATATTGCAATGATACATTCTTAATAGTAGGATTTGTACTTTCGTAACACCCTTTATGTTCTGAAGAAGGTGATCTGTATAGTTTTCTACTTTTTTGTCGTATGGTCCGATTGTATATATTCCAGTACTTACTAACCCAGCTCATCCTTCTCGTAACACTGCTCTTGATAGGTATTGATTTTCTTAACCCATTAAAATAACTAAACTTTTTCTTAAAATCCTGTTTTATAGGTCAAGTTTGTCCTATAAAAACAATTTATGCATGTGTATTGAAAAATATATTTACTTGAGTTTGAGACTCTGAATTTAGGTAGTACTAGCAGGTGAACTTACTATTCCATCAAAGGTAGACAAGAGTTTTGTCGGATTTCAGGCTCGGCAGAACCTTGAGAGGTTCGAACTCTGGGCTGCGTGCGAAGAACTCAACCTCTCCAGTTTGCCAACTCGCCAATCTCACGGCCTAGCTCGATGAACTGGAAGGAAATGGGACACAACAATTTACCCAAGTTCGGGCCACCTTGCGGTGTTAAACCCTACTCCTGCTTTGTGGTGGATTGGCCTCGAGGGGCTGAGGATGAACTAGTACGGTGGAGAACAACCTCAGGAGGTGTGTTCTTGAGCTGGTGGGGGGAGGATGATCCCTCGGATCTGGATCCACCTCTACAGTGGTGGCTAGGCCCTATTTATAGTGGCCTTGGTTCTCTTCCCAAATGAAGGCGGGAAGGGATCCCACAACGGCCAAATTCGAAGGGAGACAACTAGTACATGTTATCATGATAAAATTAGTCTTCGCCTGCAAAGCTTCTAGTCATGACGCCGCGGTGGACTCGACGATGACCTCCGTCTTGCCGTCCTCGCGGTCTTGGTCTTGTTGCGCGGGAATGGAAACCTTTGGCTGATTCCTCGGAACTCCGCGTCTGCGCTTGCCTCCTTAGCACCAAATAGGAAACTTCTGCCCTATGCCCGCTGGCGCCCGCCTGGCCTTGGTCGTCATGGCTCATGTCACCTGAACCTCGCAAGGTGAGGCTTGCATAGAGATCTCCGCTCGTCAGGAGCCAGCCTGAGGAGGCCGCTCCTTCTGGAGGTCTTGGTGTCATCCGCCTCGCGAGGCTTGGACCCTCGTGAGGGTCTTGAGTTCTTAATGCTAAAGGTGGGCCGTACCGGGCCATTGGTGGAGCCATGCCGTGGGCCGCAGGCAGGCAAGTCTGGGTACCCCCGTTCCTAAAACGCCGACAAGTTTTGCAGGGTGGTTGATCCCTAGGAGATAGGACATGTTCAGAGTCTACACCAGGATCACCATCTGAAAACTCTTCAGATCAAAGTTGGTGTTGTCCATGCCCAGATACGTGACACCAATGGCCAATAAGGGTAATCTACACCTTCAGCCAAAACTGATAATTAGATCTATTACTGTTCAATAGGGTTGGACTTGATTCTTATCTAGGTGCTATTAAAGTTTTGATAATGTTGTCATGTTGTATGAAATGAAGCTTCAAGCTTGTACATACTGTCTGCTTGAAGGATTGAGGCGGGGAAAGCAAAAATAACTGGATGGGGAGTACACAAAAAAGGACAGATGCAACCAAAAAAGGGTTGTGGTAGGCCTTTCTAAATTCCTATTGTCATTTTCTTCCTACTGCATGTATCTATCAAGGCTCCATGTAAAAACAACTGTTTATGAATAGTTAATCAATTTCACTAGATGAAGTTGACGATGACCCAATAACGCTCCATGAATATTTCTGATTTACATCAAATTATACTTTTTATATACCTGTGAACCATCCAGCAGTTGAGATTTGGACACCTTCTCAATGGTTTTAGTTCCTTTCTTATAGTTTGATAATGGGAGATCCTAAACTTGGTGACAGAGGAGCAAGATGGTCAGATTTATCGTATGTTTTGCACTTGACACAAAAGTGAGTCTTGCAATTTTGAGTTTTTGACACAGAATTGAGCTGTCTTTCATACGCTCAGCCAAGTTTTGTAATATGTGCCTTCGCTAATAGGGTTTGTCATCGCACCTCCTTTTCATCTTTGTTGTCACACTTCCTCCCTTATTAAACAACTTACATTTGTCTTATCAATATACATCTAACTTTATTAAGCAGATCCTTGTATCATCTTGTAGGAACATCCATAATAAGGGGATGTATAGACCAATGCACCTCTTATTACACGCTATCAACGGATTATGATATTGAGTTCGATCTTATGTTACCATTAAATCTCCTTCAACTACATATTTTATACGAGTTTATGGCAAATATTATTTACCTTCTCATTACTAGCCAGCCTAAGTTATAGCAATGTCATTGTACTAGAAATTTTTAGATTTCTTCCAACACTTCGGTCTGAAGTTGGAACCAATATTTTTCATCTCCTATATTATGTTATCTCCCATGTTTTATATGTTTATTTAAAGTCTCTACCCTTTGACTGGAAAAATTAGCGGGCGCAGCAACATGCGCAATCATAGTCTAGTTCATATAAATGCCATATATAATTCTAATGCTAATGATTGCTCATACATTCTACTAACTCAATGGAGTAGAGTTGTTAAAAACACTCAATGGAGTAGTGGCCATGAGTGATTTGCAATGATGAGTTAGAGATCTTCCTTGAGTGTCTTGATTAGATGGTGCTAGTGAGAACAATACGAGTATAGTATGGTAGTACAAGAGTGTCGTACAACCTTTTTCTCAGGGGGGGTGTCATACAATCTTGATCGAAAAAACGGCTTGGTACCAAAGAAAGAAAGTCAACTGTCCATCCATTCATTTTTGAGGGCCAATATTAGAAATACCACTTCTTTCAAGGGGCGAACATGCAAGATTCCCCTCAATGGAAACACTCTCTTTCAGAACATACCTCGTGCCTTCGGCCCGCCGCTCAGCCCCTCATTGACGCATGGTCCCTACCACGCCCCCTTACCCAAAGGGCCTCTGTCGCGCGACCATCGTGTATATAGGGGATTGTCCTCATCTCCACCTGCTAACCTCCACACCTGCTCCACCGCTTCATTAAAAACTCTACCTATTTATCAATTTAGGCGAGACTCCTTCCCCCGGTGACTATGACGAGGTACTAGCTTCCATGTGCGACGGCGTGATCTTCATGGACCTCAATATGCTCGTGGTAACACGGAGGATGACCTAAGCAACACTGTGGCCTGAGAAGAAGAAGGCTCGATGGGATAGAGGCGGAGGCCTGCGCTCCACGAGGCTTAATGGGTTTGGTGTCGAGCTCGGGGTGGAGGAAGATGACGTGGACTTTGAGGAGGAGGTCGACTCCATGGATTCTGTCTTGGATCTCGGGCATGGTGGGGTGGCTGAGGATGATGATGACGGGAGGTCGTCAAGATCAATCCATTCACCATCGTCGGGAGGTCCCTCTCGAAGGTATTGGCCCCATGTCGCTGGAAGTGGTTTTAGTCCATGTATTAGGATTATTTTTTGTCCTTGTCTATTGTAGAAGATACTGTAGAATCGCATTTTTTTCTCATTTCTTAGGTAGGGCACAAAATTTTATAGCCGCCTATGGTTAATTTTTGAGGGGGTTAAATATTTGCTTTTGTTGGTAAGCTTTCAATATATGTTTAGATAAGTTACTTTTTGCCATTGTTAGCTAGCATACATTGTTGTAGCCACGTAATATGTTGGAAGTTCTTGGATACTATTAAACTTGTCTATGTATGGTTTACACAATTTTATGCTATTTTAGTATAAACAACTCAGATGTAGATTTTCTATGCAAATTCTATGTTTTGGCCGACAGTTGATGCTTCATTCATGCATCGTCCAATCACATCCTCACAAAGAAACAAAACTACTCTAAAATTATTTCTTCTCGATGTCAAGTAAGACACACAAAGTCGTGAATCAACATTTCCATGTTACTTTGCATTTAAAAGAATCTTTATACAGGGTTAGATCATGAACACATTAGAAAAAAGTTGCAATATTCATCTGATTTCATGAACTAACCGTATGGTAATGCTAATGATCGAACATACATAATGAGGGTAGGTAGATATGTGTGATTTATAGATTTACAAAGTCATTTATAAGGAGATATTGGTTGAATATTAAGAAGGTCGATGTTATGTTAGGTTAAAAGAAATACTAAATCTCAATATACATGGTTAGATCAAGAATTTGATGAGAATTTTGCAATGCTAACTTATAATTCATATAACTGCCGCATAATAATGCTAATGATTGCACACAACTTACATGCTAGTAACTCAACGAAGGAACTTTCTTTTTACTTGAGAACAATGGAGTAAGTAGCTATGAGTGATTTACAAGAATATTAGAGTTACACACAATCATTTATGAGAAGATATTCGTTAAACATTTGGTTGGATGAACCCGTCCAATAAACCTAGATGGAGGGAGTATGACAGAGTAATGAAGTTGTACTATAGGTGTGTAGTACAACCTTGAGCTAATAAAATAAGTAACTAGCTATGAGTTATTTGCAAGGATCTTAAAATACATACAATCATTTATGATAAGATATTGCTTAAACGTTTGGTTAGATGAACCTGACCAACAAACTCGGATGGGGGAGTACAATAGTTGTGTACAGTCATAGTACAGGTGTGTAGTATAACCTTAAGCTAATAAATCGCATAACTAATTACGAATGATTTGCAAAGATCTTAGCATTACACACAATCATTTATGATAAGATTTTGGGTTAAACGTTCGGTATTACACACAATCATTTATGAGAAGATATTTGGTTAAACATTCGGTTGGATGGACCCGTTCAATAAACCCGGATGCATGGAGAGTGCACAACATTAATAATATAGTCACACTACAGGTGTGGACTACAATCTTGAGCTAATGAACAAAATAACTAGCTATGAGTTATTTGCAAGGATCTTAAAATTACATACAACCATTTTTGAGAAGATATTGTACAAATGTTTGGTTGGATGAACCCATACGATAGTAATAGTACAATCATACTACAGGTGTGTAGTATAATATTGAGCTAATAAATGGCGTATCTAGATATGAGTGATTTGCAAAGATCTTAGTATTACACAAAATCATTTATTGAGAAGATTTTTGGTTAAATGTTTGGTTGGTTGAACCCGCCCGGACAAAGAGTGTACGATAGTAGTAGTACAATCGTACTACAGGTGTGTAGTACAAAATCTTGAGCTAACAAATGAAATAACTAGCCGTGAGTTATTTGCAGGATCTTAAAATTATATATGATCATTTATGAGAAGATATTGGTTAAATGTTTGGTTAGATGAATCGATCAAATAAACTCGGACACGGGAGTACGATAGTAGTAGTACAGTCAGACTAAAGGTTTGTAGTATAATCTTGACTTAAAAATGGCGTAACTAGCTATGAGTGATTTGCAAAGATCTTAGCATTACACATAATTATTTATGAGAAGATTTTTGGTTAATTGTTTGGTTGGTTGAACCCATCCAATAAACCCGGACGAAGAGTATATGACAGTAGTAGTACAGTCATACTATAGGTTTGTAGTACAACAACTTTACCTAATAAATATTGACTTGGCTCCAAAGAAAGAAAGTCAAAGTACACCCATCTGTTCATTCCCCGGAGGAAATAAAGATTCCCCCAAGTAGAAATGTTCGCTTTAGGAACCTTCGTCGTGCCTTCCGCCTGCCACGCGGCCCCTCACCGACGCGTGGTCCCCATCGCACGCCCCCTTGCACAGTCACGCGGCCACCACCTATATAGGGGACTGGCATTGCCCCCTCCAAACCCACCCTTGACACCCCGCTTTATTAAAACGTCTGCCCATTTACATATTCCGGCGAGGCCCCTTCCCCGGCGACGACTGCGACAAGGTACTAGCAGCCACCATGTGCGGCGGACGGCAACTTGCGGACGCCAAGGTTCCCGCGGTGACGCGGAAGGTGATGGCGGCAACGCTGTGGACCGAGAAGAAGAAGCCCCGACGGAGCGACGGTGTGGGGCGGCACTTCACAGGGCTCGGTGGGCGCAGGCGACTCAGGCTGGACGACGACAAGGAGGACTTTGATGCCGAGTTCAAGGAGTTTGAGGCCAACTCCGGGGACTCCGACTTGGAGCTGGGGCCCGGTGGGGTCGCCGAGAAGGATGACGAGGAGGAGGTCGTCGAGATCAAGCCCTTTGCCACCATCAAGAGGCCCCTCTCCCATGGTATCGACCCCGGGTCACTTGGACTAATTTTTAATCTACGTATCCTTACTTTTAGCGATTGACTGTTCTCTACCCTCGTATGAGTTTATTAGCCTCCTCGTATGTTGGGTAAAAGTTTGACCACATAATTAACTAGTATTATTTTATTAATTAAAATCATGATAAAAAATGACCCAAAATACGAGGGGGAGTAGTTACTAGGACGAAGGTAGTAGAAGTAAGGAGTGTTGTTGGAAGGCTATGTTTCGGCCGCGTTACTCATGTTTTTTTTGAGATTTTGGATTGGATGTGCTATCATGGAGTGATTTCGGTGCAGGGTTAGGCTTTTTTTCATTCCGTGTTGTGTTCGGTTGGTAAGTTGTTTCCGACACCGTTCCTTTCTTTTGGAGAAGCGACTTTTGTTGATAGGTTGACGATCTTGTGATTTATACCCGTAATCTTTGATGGTGATCCATAAGTTCACCATTTAGTCAAAAGGGGTAGAAAATCCGCATAAAGGGTTAAATTTCTCCGTTTTGCTTGGTGGCCTTGGCCTCTTGAACTGTTTCCTTGTTAAATGGTTGTAGGTGCGTGTGAGGATTGTTCTAGACTTGGTTCTTTTATCAGTCTAAAGGATTATTCTACTAATCGTTGAATCCGAATTAAAAATATATCCTTGATTCTGCATCGTCTATAATGCAATTTGTAGATTAATAATTGCAGAATGATGTCAAAGGTGTATAACATGAGTTTTGTTTATCAGTACCCTGGATTTTTATTTAGTTGTGATTTTTATTTTATTTGTGGGTGACTGATGATGCGTTCACCTGAATTGACCCATCATGTTTCAGTGTTCATTACGATCAATATATTTTACATATAAATTTATGTCCATGATGAAATTATTTACTTTTTGTGAGAGAAGTTTGTCTATATTGATCCCTCTTACCATTGACATTGATCTTCCATTGCAGATTACTTAAGCACCATGAGTATGACTTGTTTTGATGGTCCTTCAGAAAGGCCAGCAAAAAGGAAGAGAAAGAACCAATTCAAGGGTATCCGCCAACGCCCCTCGGGTAAGTGGGCTGCTGAAATCAGAGATCCTAGCAAGGGTGTCCGTGTTTGGCTTGGTACTTTCAACAGTGCTGAAGAAGCCGCAAGAGCTTATGATGTTCAAGCACTCAGGATCCATGGCAAGAAGGCCAAGGTTAACTTTCCAGAGGAACCGGCAGTTCAGGAACCTAAAGCACCCAAGCCAAGCGCAACACAGGAACCTACCGTCACACCAGCAGTCAACAACCCTGCCAACACAAATGCTTTCATGTACCCATCTGCTGACTTTGCATCAAACCAACCACTTATTCAGCTTGATAACGTGCCATTTGTTCCTACGATGAACTATGTTGCCCCTGTTGAAGCTCTTGCTATGAACATGTACTTTGGCGAGGGAAGCAACATTTTTGGCTGGTCTGACTTGGGCTGGGAGTATGACATCAAGACTCCATATATATCATCCATGGCTCCCGTTTCCACTATTGCTGAAGGAGCAGAATGTGCGCCTGTTCACAGTAACACCTACAACTCAATGGTGCCTCCTGTTATGGAGAACGATGTCGTCGACAACATGGACCTTTGGAACTTTGATGACATGCCCATCTGTGACGAATTTTTCTGAGGGATTCAAATCCCCTGTGTATCGGGACAAAGGGTAAGCCTTCGCAATTTGGATGTTCAGTCTGAGATTGATAATCTTTTCATTACTCTGAACTTTTTGCTCCATGGTTTAGGATAAGACCATGGGAGATTGGGAAGCACCCTATTGTCACCTTCGGCCAGCATATGCTTATGTCCAAGTTTAGATGCAAAAAAGTCGCATCCTAAGTCTCTTTTGTAATCGACCCTTTCCCTAATTGATTGTCTGTGTGGTAGCCATTTATGATGAACCGTTGTCTTTATCATTTGTCAACTTTGATGTCGTTGCTATCATTTCTAAATGTGAACAGCATGAATTTGTGTCCAATTTGCTTTAATCTATGCGTTTGATCACCTTTTCCCTTTAGTTCTGTCTGTTTAATTGGTGATAGAAGTAACCTATATGTATCTAATTTCTGAGCATAAGCTATCCGTTAAATATGGATTCGCCTGGCTGGTTGCACGGTTTCTGCTGAACAGGTGCGGCAGTTTATCTTATGTAGTCCTAAGAAAAATGGGCTTGAGATGAAGACTATAATTTTATCTTCATCTTTCATTTGTGGGTATCCATCTTCACATGTGTGTGCTACTTTGACGGTAAGAGTACAAAGGATAGGCCGTCTATAAGATGTTTGGTCGTTCGTACTTAAGCTCTCTAGCTATCACGTTCATATGGACCGATTATTTCCACTATAATCGATTGTTTGATTTCTTCTGTAAACAAAAGGCCCCAGATTACTTGCCACGAACAACCTCAAAGAACGTCAGTCTTAATCTATACTCTCCACACATCGACCAAGCCCAGCCTAGGCACGAGACCAGACCTGCTGCTGGCCTTGGAGTACAACTTGCGCTGGAAACAAAAACTAGTAGCTAGTAGAAAGCATTACAAGCCATAATCAGCCGTAGAGATCACAAAACAAAACAAAACACACAGCTAGCATTCGACCGGCCGATCGGTCTACTCCTTAATTGTCAAGGACGAGCATGCGGCAAAGCACCCCATCCACAAGTGTTCAGGCGACGCACGAGTTGAGGCCCAGGCACTCCATCCACAGGCTCCTCTTCTGCAGAAACGCGTCATCCGACCAAAGAGAAAGTCAGCTCCGCTTCGAACCATACTGAGCCAATTCAAGTTTGTGGCCGTGCCGTTGGTACGTACCCGTCTTGGCCGGTACCGGCGGGAGGCGAGCTCCGGCGGAGGCACCTGGTACAGGTCCTCGTCGACCGGCCGCACCACCCTGGACGCGGAGGCGGCTCTGGACGTGGCGCGCGCCAGGCCGCCGCCTTCCGGCGCCCTCGCGCGCCTCCCCTGCTTCTCCCGAGCCACGTCGCTCCTCGTCTTCTTGGGCGCCGGCTTGTGCGGAGGCGGCGAGTACTTGAACCACACGTCGCTGCGGTCCTCCGGCTCCGGGGCGTAGCGCTCGGCCGGCGGCTCGTCGTTGCCGTGGCAGTAGTTCCACTCCCCGAACGCCGGCACCTGCCGCCTCCTCGCCTTCTGCAAAACCGAAACCACCAAATGCTTAGTCAGCTGAGTTAGAAACTTCAAACTACTCCTACTCGGCTACTCCGATGACCGATCGATCCTTGTTGGATGGTTCCTGATTCACACATACGCACTTGACACTTACCTCCATTGGGCTTGCGCGGCACAGTAGGTGGAGAAGAAAAGAAGCAAAGCTGGGGCCGGAGGGGGTGAGGTGAGTAGGAGGAGTATTAGCTAAACAGAATGGAATGGGGCCTCCAATGGCTGGACGCTGGTATTTATAGCGAGAATGGGAATGGGAGGAGTAATGCAATGCAACACTAATAGTAATCAGAAGAACGGCTTGGCGACCGGGGGTAGGGTGCAGAGACACGCAGCAGAGGCCGCATCAGCAATGGAAGGACCTTCGCAGAGGCGCAGTGGCTTGCTGTAGCATGCAGCGGTAGGCTGACAACCGACGCAGCAGCAGTGGCCGCTGGCCGGTGTGGTCGCAAGCTTTTACTGCTGCACATGGGGGCGTCGCTTCCTTGCTGCACGATTGCGCCGGGTTCGGGCTGACTTGCAGCCCCTTTGTCGCGCTCCTCTTATTTCGGCATCATTGCAGGGTGATTATCTTGTGTGGAGTATAAACTAAAATATGCTTTCAACGCTGCGCTAGGCAAATATTTTGGACCCCAAGAATTTTTTTTATATTTACAAATATGCTTGCCATTATCAAAAGCTAAAAATTTGCCGGGTTGCAAAATTTTCAATTATCAAAAACAGAAACAAAATCCCAAAATTATAAGAAACGAAATTACCATTAAATTTCCATTGCACTAAAACGATAAGAAAGATTACCAAACGATACGTACAAAAAAGTAGTTCCTTAGCAGTGTATGTTGAAGTCAAAAATGCCATGGCAAAAATGAAGCTTTATTTCCCATGTCAAATAAAGTTAAATTCTCCATGACGATGAAGGTGAAGATGTCATCGCAAAAGTAAGAAATAAAGTTTGCCATGTACTTTGAAGTAAATTTGTCATGTCAATGAAAGCAAATTTGCCATGGAAAACGAAAAATGAAATTACCATGGCAAAAAATAGATAGGAAAATGTTGCCATGTATGTTGAAGTAAATTTGCCATGGCAATAAAGCTAATTTGGCATGTAGAATGAATGAAAAATTGCCAAGGCAAACAAAACGTAAAAATGCCATGTCAAAACAAAAGTAAGAATTGCCATGGAAAAAATAAAAAAGGAAAATTTTGCCATATATGTTAAAGTAAATTTTTCATGGCAATAAAGATAAATTTTCGATGGTGGTAAATGTAAAATTTCCATCTGAAAAGAAAAAGTAAAGTTTGTGAGGGCAAAAAGAAAATAAAACTTGTCGTGGCAATGAAAGTAAATTAACCATGATACAAAGAAGTAAAATTGCCATGTTCTCTAAAGATAAAAATGGTACGAAGATCAAATTATCATACATTTGTTGTGCGAATATTCCATTATATGCTAAATGTACTAGAACTTGTTAGTGGCTTATTAAAAAACATGAAAAAAAATCCATGATATGGATAAATAAATTTGACATGGTACTTGAATTATGCTTGTCATGGTTCATAAATTAAGTTTTGCCATGATACTTGAATTAAACTTGCCAAAGTACAAAAAATAAGTTTGTCCATGGTGCATGTAGTAAGTTTTCCATGTTAGAGAAAAAAAGAAATAACATACATTTGACTCATGTCAATGAATGCAAGTTTGCCATGGCAAACAAAAGTAAAAATTGCCCTAGCAAAAATAGAAAGGAAATTTTTACAATGTATGCTAAAATAATGTGCGATGGCAATAAAGGTAAATTTGCCATGTCAAGTGAATGAAAAATTGGCATGGCAAACAAAAACTAATAATGCCATGTCAATGAATACAAATTTACCTACCAAAAAAAAATTCTAAAAATTGCCAATGCAAACAATAAAAAGAACTTTTTTGCCATCTATGTTAAAGTAAATTTGCCATGGCAATGCAGGTAAATTTGCCATGGTAGTAAAGGTAAAATTGTCGTGGGAAAAGAAAAGTCAAATTTGCGCCTGCAAATAAATCTGAACTAGGAATTGAAAGTGAGGAAAAGAAGGAGATTGAAAATTTATTCAGGGTTCAAACTATGGGTTGTGGCGCCTGGGTTAGTCGCCATGCACCCGCCTGTCTGGAGGGTCGTCCATCCGGCTATGCGGAGTAAGGTTCAGTTGGTGCAAACGTCACACATATGAACACTTAAAGTCAGGTGCGTATTTATCATCTTGAGAACTGCAGTTGCGCCCTGATTCATCGGTACCCTGCGTTGCCTACCGGCTGATCTGGCGGCTGCGAGCTGTTGTCGTCATGTACCATGGAGTGTGGGAGATGTCTGGATGGCCAGGCAGAACTTATGGATTTGTTGTTGAGAGTTTGTTGATCATCAGATTTGGTAGTTACGAACAATGCCAACAAAATACTCCCTAGCTTGTGTTTATTATGAGAGAGTCATAATAATGATTGGATGATCAACATTACAACTATTACACATGTTGAATTGGTGTTAAAGGAGCAACCTTACACCGAATGACATGTAAAACAATACTTATACCAAACGGATAAGGAAGTACGAAAGGACCGCAAACTGAGATGATCAGACCAATTGGCCAAGCTCAGCAGCATGCAGTTTCAAATAATTCAATTAACTTTCAGGATGTAGTTTGGTCTCTACGCCAATTAGCGCAATAGGTCATCTAGTATATGAAAAGGAGCAATGAGGAGATAAAAGAGATCAAGCTGGAGGCACAAGAAGCAGTCCAGAGCACAAGACGGTGTCTGTTATCAGCACACTCGCTCGTACCGTCACTCATACCAGGCGCACACGGCACCGTGGCGTCCAACACTCTTAACTTTTATTAAAGGCCAACACAAGAATCGGATTAGAGCATCACCGAAACCTCCATCTTCGTCATTAGTAGCATCCAGAAACTCTAGCCGTCACCATTTCCGATCTCCATAGCCACTACCATCACCACCACCGCAACATTCATCCCCAAGCTACCCATACCTTGTAATCATGTATCGTGTCCAGCAACCATTGTAAGACATATTATCAATGAAGCATTCGTCTTGATGTGTTCTTCAATGATTTATTCTTGTGTTCGATCACCATGTGGGAGTAATTCAGTAAGGTCATGGGATATCCTTGCAACCCTATGGATTTGTTGAAGCAATCGATGGAATGATTTCACACTAACGTCTCATATGTGGGAAATAAAATTGCATCGTAGTTGTCTCTTATCTCTCGTGCGTTCTTCGATACCGCGGGTACCCAGGATCATGGAGTTCGAGCCACGAGGAGGGTAAGAGCAGAGAGACCGTGAAGCACTATTCTAAACACCAGTGACAAAAAGGTCTAGTAAGGTAGCGTGAATCCTATCTCCGCGGCTACAAGAGGTGTAGTCATTAAATGCCCAATGCTTTTGTCTAATTCTATCTTAATTATCAAGGCAACCCCACATGACGGATAGGGCCTTCAGTTGGACAACTGACTTTTGATGCATGGGGCTTTCCGGCCAAGATGTAATTTGGACACATCCCCACTTCCATATGTTGCAAGCATATCTTGCTGGGTGTCTTCGAGGGCACAAATTAATATCACAATGATCCCGTTTGCAAGTATATGGTTGTAGATCTAAGTCCTCATACTCGTGTCTATTTCTATTATAAGTGTTCTCTGTTGCAACTTGATTATGTTCCGACCAAAAAAATAGAATTTAATACTCCTACAAAAGCTTGTTAGAAACCCATGTCTTCAAGGTGCACGATCCTCTCATGGGTTCGATAACTCGGGGTCATCTATGGGGAAAAAGATGAGAATCCTTTTTGCTATCTATTTACCGGATCACTAAAGGGACTCATCAACTTCAACCTATTTGCCTTCACCAGTAAGATGCAATCTATGGACGACGGCTTTGACACAGATGGTATGGTTCTGATTGGTGGCTGTGTGATTTATAGCCCAGCGCAGGTAGTTGATGTGATCGCGGAAAGTGGTAGCCCCAACACATGATTGACTTCATTTTGGTGGGCTTCTCGAGTACCCGGTCTTGATTTTCAAGATGAAACCCTAGTTCTGCCCGCGTTTGTTATACCTGGCAATGATAATGTTTTTGCATCGTTACATTGTTGAAGGCATTGCACGGATATGCTTGGACATGTTCTTCATGGTGAAAGTGTAGAATTGGTGGATGGATTCGGCGACGGCAACACTTGAGTGTTGTTCCCTTCATGTACACGCTACTCTTGAAGAACCTTTCTCATTGTCCTGATGGTGTTAAGAGATGATTGGTGGAAATATGGTCATTGCAGTAGTTTGTCAGTCACTATTTTGAGCACTTCAATTTTTTCCTCGTTTCCCCCTTAGGCATAGTTTTGGAGTTTTTGTCTTGTATGACTTTGCTCTTTACCGACATGTTTATTTATGTGTGTGCATTGGTGTTGGTTGTGTCCATCTTAGTTATGCAGAGTCCGGATGCATGCCCATTGTGTTTGTATTCCCTTAATGCTTTATTTTATGTCAATAAAATCCACTATTTGTCGGAAAACATGACAAGCTCGAGGCGTTGTCGATGCTATTACATTGTTTCGGTCAACAATAGGGGAGATGATTTGGGGCACGCAGGTGCGGGGGCACCAAGACGCTCGCACGTGCTTTTTTCTTTGACTTTTAATTTTCAAACTTTCATACCTTTTGGATAGTAAGTCCAAATTAAATTATGTTTTCATATGCGTATTTTTTAGACGAGGGATTTCAAATAAGATCCATTTTGATTACGTTCTGAAGAATCTTGGTAATAGAACAAATGACCAATAAAATCATGACTTTAGTGCCCACGAGGCTACTACCAACAAAACAACACTTAAAGTTTCAACTCTGAAACTTGATACTCGCAACCGAGAAAATCAGAATTGTCAGACGAAAAATCGTAAGTTTCAACAATAAAAACTTAAAACTTATTGTGCCCTCATGTGGGACCCAACTACTTCATGAATCGTGAGGCAATCGAATGGGCGGGCAGGGATTGGTAGGTATGTTCCCCCGCACCCACGTGCCCCTGTGAATTTCCGTCAATAATGGTGTGTGTTGAGAGTGAGGATTTTGTGGTCCCACGCGAGCTTCGAGCTTGAAATTTTCCTAAAAACTATAGAAGTTTCAAAAGAATACACATTTACAAAGGGATATATACTTCATGTGTGTTAACTTATTGATATGACCGCATGTATTTTAACTAAGATGATAGCTGATGATAATAATAACGTCTACACCTAGTATTGAATATACTACAGACGTTTTCCAAGATGGAGATATACTAATGAAGATGGGTATTGTTCGGCTAAAGAATACTATGGAAAGAAATACAAATCCGGTCTGGTAAAAGGAAAACAAGCGCGTTCAGAACCAGCACGTGCATGTGATTGTTTTGATAATCTCAGTGGACATGCAACCTGGGACTCTAAATTTTATGGAGTAACGTATGCATGCAAGGTGTTAGGATATAATAAAAGAGAAAGTATATTTGCTGATTCGTTGGTATCCGTCAAGAAGATAACTGGCAGATATTTATTTCTCTTCCAGCCACACAAGGAACAAGCTCCTTGCCAAAGAAGTTGTGTACGTGCCCAACTATCCTTGAAAGAAGTTGGATGGGGTCCACCAGCAGTACGGGAGGCACTTTAAGATGGCGTTCAGATAGAGTCCATATTTATCTCAGCTAGTAGTTTGTTTCAGTCGGTTGTTGTTTTTAGGCAGGTAGTCTTTATTTCCAATTTGTTGTGTAGCCAGTGTGTTGGTCAAACAAAGTTTGCATCGGCTTGTTGTACTAGTATAAATATCTGAAAGTGCTAGTGATCGACTAGAGGGGGGGTGAATAGGCGATTTTTATGAAAGTCTTCAAAACATGGAAGTTTCGAAGAAAACGATAGAAATAAACCTATTACCATGCAGCGGAAGGTAGACTACACTAGGCAAACCTTAGTCAAGTATTCAATGAAGTGAAAACATAATGACTAATAACAGCTAGGCAGTAAGATCAGGTAGGAAGATATTGTGAAGCCGAACAGAACAGGTAGTCACTCAGTGAAGAAAAAAGATAATGCAATCATACAATGACTTCACAAGGACCAACAGTAAGCAAAGGGAAGGGAAGGATGAAACCAGTGACTCGTTGAAGACAATGATTTGTTGGACCAGTTCCAGTTGCTGTGACAACTGTACGTCTGGTTGGGGAGGCTGAGATTCAACTCAGAAGTCCTCGTCTTCACCTTATTCCCCTTGAGCTAAGGACACCCAGTCCTCGCCCAATCACTCTGGTAAGTCTTCAAGGTAGACTTCCAAACCTTCACAGACTTTGTTCACTGACGATCCACAATGACTCTTGGATGCTCAGAACGCGACGCCTAACCGGCTGGAGGATTCACAGTCCTCAAGTGTAATAAGTCTTCAGATCACACAGATAGGAAGACTTAAGTGATGCCTAACACTCTTTGGCTCTGGGTGTTTAGGGCTTTATCCTCGCAAGGAATTCTCTCTCAAAGTCTTCGAGGTGGGTTGCTCTCAAACGACAAAAGCCATACTCTAACTCTGAGCAGCCAACCGTTTATGGTTGTAGGGGGTGGGCTATTTATAGCCACTAGGCAACCCGACCTGATTTGTCCAAAATGACCCTGGGTCACTAAGGAACTGACACGTGTTCCAACGGTCAGATTTCAAACACACACGACAACTTTACTTGGGCTACAAGCAAAGCTGACCTATCCAACTCTGGACAAGATTTGCTCTCATAGTCTTCACTCGAAGACATAGGATTTTGGTTAAGCATCACTTCAGTCATTCTGACTGGTTCTCTTAGACCCCACTTAACAGTACGGTGGTTCCTATGACTCAACAAAGAAAAACACAGAACGACGAAACTGCTAAGTCTTCGCGCTCCATAGTCTTCACGCGATGTCATCTCTTGTCATAGTCTTCAATGTGAATGTCTTCACATACCACCTTTGACTTCAATGTCTTCATACATTTTTAGGGGTCATCTCTGGTAGGAAAACCCAATCAATGAGGGACTTCTACCTGTGTTATCCTGCAATTCTCACAAACACATTAGTCCCTCAACTAGGTTTGTCGTCAATACTCCAAAACCAACTAGGGGTGGCACTAGATGCACTTACAATCTCCCCCTTTTTGGTGATTGATGACAAACTAGTTGAAGTTTTCAACGGGGAATAAAATATGTGAAATTGTAAAGGATAGGTTATTGTCTTCATAAGTGGCAAAGGCTCCTCCTGAAGATGTGCATATAAGTAATTTGCTTTTGGTATGCAAATGCACATGGCAGGTTGTACTTGTGGAGATCCTCTTCAACTTATGATGACAATTCATCATGGATGAAAAAGTATGTGAAGATAATGGCATGCATAACGAAAAATGGACGCCTGCAAAATGATCTAAGTGCGGAATTTATCGTCGCACATGCGGAATTTATCATCGCATCGCAGTATAGCAAATAAGTAGCAGACGACCATCGAGTTTTAAGTGTTACATCTCAAAGAACCAAATGTATCAAAACGAGAGTTGTAAACACTAGGCAAAATGTAAAGGAACCGCCCATATGGACCCGCTTGAAGACTATCAAACTCATATGCTTCTCCCCCTTTTGTCAGTAAGGACCAAAAAGGTTTGAAGACATAGAGCATCTACTCGTTCCCATGAGGAGTAGGTGAAGCAGCAAGGTCGTCGGTGTTGTTAGGCGGTGCAGACGAACTCGGTGCAGTGTCGATGCGTGCAGAAGTAGGGGCGGTGAAGTAGCATCGTCTTTGTCATCGATCACTCTGGCATTCACAGTTTCCACGGAGGAAGAGAACTCAGAGTCTTCAAGAGACGGAGTTCGTCGCAGCACAGTCCTTCTTGGAGGTGTGGAGTCAAACTTAAAGCGTTCAGAGAAGCCATCCTCTTGAAGATCATCTTCAGAACACATAAGCGTCAGCCCTTTCCATGTACGCTGACAGGTTTCATGGGCAACAAAGGCATTCTTGGTGGCAAGATTGCGAATGCGGTTGACATCCACCAAGAGGCTTTGCATCTGACGCTTAAGCCAGTCATGATGCTTATCTTGTTTCTGATGCAGCGCGATAAGAAGTTCTCGGTCATTGAGGACACGAGATCGTCTTTGAGGCCTTTGCGCAATAGTGCTACCAGTGGCGTCAGTTTGAGCACGCGAGGCACGTGTGTTTCCATCAAGGGGATAAACACGAGACACTGCTGGAATTCCTACAATGGGCTGGGTGAAGCTTTGGTGATCGGCATTATGAAGATAAATGGGATCCTTAGCAGGCTCTGGGTAAATGGCTTCAACTAACAGATCAACCTCGGGCAAGAATATAAGATGATTGCGTGCAGGCGGCTGATAGTTGAAGGCTGAGTGACGCTTGATCAGACGCATGACCCATGGAGCATAGAATTTCAAGCCAAAGATGTCGGAGCCAGACGCAGCCAACTGCCTGATGAAGAAGTCTTGAGCATTGAAGCTGATGCCATTGAAGATATAGAAAACCAAAGTCTTCATTGCTCCTTCAAGCTTTGCTGCAGATGAGCTTTTGGACATGAGGCCTGTGCTCGACATGGTACTCAAATTGTGGACCAGCAGCAGGCGGAGGAGTCAGAATGGGCCATCGAACCATAACTTGCTGACCATGATCAAATGACAGCTCCATTGTGTGAGGTCTTGGAGGGGGAACAGGGGCATTAGCATTGTCTTCATGGGCTTCAGGGGCCACATTGACTTTAGGTGCAGGCTCCACATTTGCTTCGGCCATGACTACGTCATTGGCTTCAGTGGTGTTGGTGGTGGCAGCCTCAGGAATCTTAACCTCCACTTCAGAAGCTAGAGGGTTGGTCACGTTCTCCTTGAGAACAACATCTTGGTGAGACGGGGGTGTAGCAACTCTTGGGGCTTCTTCTTCATCGACTGATGCAGCCGGAACATTGTCAGCTAGTTTGGCTTCGGATTCAGTCATAGTAGGAGTGGCATCTGGAAACACTTCACATGCAACAGATTGGTGGTGCACTTCTCCTTCTGGAACACTCGATAGAGGGACTTGAGGCCTTGGTCCTTTACAAAGCCTGCGCAATGCTGGCGACGCCTTTGGAGATGGAGTTTGCTGGGCCTCAAAGTCATCTTTCTCTTCTCGTCGGGGTGGTGTGACTTGTTGTTGTTGAGTACTCGGAGTTTCTTGTTGTTGTGGGTGATCAGCCCACGATGCATCCTGAGCAATTGGCGTCAGAGGATGACCAATGCTGATGAGTTCACTGTTCGTGAGAACAGGCGATGATACCAAGTTGTGCTCGATCTGAGGAAGAACTACATCATCTTCGACATTGTCATGGTGACCAATGTCTTCAGCAGCGGTGGGATCAACTGTTGGAATGTCTTCAGCTTCATGAGCCTCTGTGGAAGCAGGCTCATGGACAATCAGTTGGCGCTCTTGGTGTGCAGATGCAGGGTGAACCATTGAGATAGGTTCAACAACTAAGGGCTCTGTGGGAGCAGCCCGATCCTTCTTGGTTTTGCACTTCTTCTTGGAGGGAGCAGCATTAGAGGCTTCAGGATGTTTCCTCTTTCTGGCTTCAGCCTCAGTAGTCCTCGTCTTCTTTAGTTCTGAAGCGGATGACCTGACCATTGGCTTCGAGCCAGTCATGCTGGCTGGGAAGACAATGGGATGTGCTTCCTTCCTTGGTTCTTCGGGTTCGGCCACAACTGGCTTCTTCTTCTTCTTTGCAGCCATCCTGGGATCGATGCCAGGACGACCAAGAGACTTGCGCTTCTCAGCCTCATTGTAGGCTTGCACACACGTGTTTGACAGGCTCTTCATGCGCTCACGAGAGCCTTTAGCTTCTTCACGCTTCTTGAGAAAGGCTTCCTTGAGCTCGTGCAGCATGATCTGGAAGTTTTTGACATCTTGCACGCTGAGCTTGGCCATGTGCTTCTTGAACTAAGCTTTCTCATAGTCGATCTTTTGCTTCAGTTCAACGATGCGCTGAGCTAGAGTTAGCTCAGAAGCAATGGCGCCAGTGAAGGCGACATTGAGGCCAATTGGAAGTTGCAGATCTTCAAAGCTGAGGTTGGGCGTGTCAAACCACTCATCAATGAAGTTATGGATGATTTCCACATCAAAGAGAGGCAAATCATTGAAGATTTCTGCTTCTTCTTTGCTCTTGATCAGCTGCTCAAGAGCGTCATCTGCAAGATCTTCATCGCTGGACAGATCAATGGCGTCGTTGCACAGAATAGCAGCAGTAGTCAGTTCTTGGCTGGTGTGTTGCAAAGGCATCTTTACTTTCGAGGGCTTGGAGATGCATGACAAATCTTCAGACTGCACACTGTCTTCAGGAGGTGCAGTAGCCAGTGGCTTCGCTCGAGAGATTTTTGGTGCTGAGGCAGGCTTTGAAGCTTTAGGCTTCTTTTGATGGCATTTTTCTCAGCATATTCCTGGGTCACAAATCTATACTTGAACCATTGTTCTGCCCAATATCTTCGAATCCATTGGATTCGGGTCTTGCGCTGATTGTAATCCTCTTCAGGATCTGTCTTGTAAAGCTCTGAGAGGTCATCAGGCAAATCTCTTGACATTCCCCCACAACGCTGTCTGCCACCCTTCCTTACTGATTTCTCTGCAGCCATGAACTTCAAACTGAATGGCTTCAACATGTTCAAAGGCTTCAAAGGCTTTCGCTTGCTGGACAAACAGGAACTAGCTTCGGGAGAGTTAATGTGATGCTGTAAGAATTCTGCAAATGAATGCAGACTATGAGAACCAAGGGATTCTCCCACAGACATGTACCTGTGACAGCATTAGAGATGCGAGGGAAGGGGAAGAGGTCATATGCATTCTCAGAAGATTTTGAAGATAAATCAGTTTAGGAGACATTGACCTCATCGTGCGAAGACATTCACTTATATGTTGAGAGTTGGTTCCAGATTTGTACGAATCCGCGAATAAGTACAAGTGAGGAATCTAACTAGATATGAAGCTTAATTGAATACTCTAGGCAGTATGAGATGCAGACAGGATAGATCTAACATTGTATAGGCAAAAACTTATTTTGGCAAACAGGATGAATCTTTGAGGATAAAAAAGATGGTAAAAATAGAGTTATATTTACCACACGAAGAACTGCTAAGTGGGAAGAGTAGGAGACCGAGGAGTTCAATCCATCGTTCCCTATCTTGGCGACGGAGAACACCTACGGCGACAGCAGAGAAGACGATGTCCGCGGCCGGTGTGAGGACGGCATCGGAGAAGTCGCGGCAGCTAAGTGCTTCGTCGCCGGCGTCGTCGAGAGCTAGCGGGGGCGCTAGGGTTTGATGAGGTGGAGAGGTGGAAGAAGGTTTTCTTGACCGCAGGGTACATGTATTTATAAGGAAGTGTGCGGCACAGCGCAATCACGCAGGTGCCCCTGGCGGTTCACATCTGAGGAACACGTGGCAAACATGCAACATACTTGGAGTTGTCCCACGTTCCCACGTACGCCTAGTTTGTCGGGTGGTCGTTCCCACTTCTCCGGGTTTCAGGTGAAGGAATTAGCATTGAAAACGGACTTAATGTTTGTCTCTGTATCTTCTGCTGACAAGGACGGAGAGAAGATATTCGACAGTTTCAATAGAATGCATATGATTTGGAGAGATAGAGTTTGAGTTAGAAAGCATAGAGAGGTTAGGGTCCGATCACATTCGCTTAGTTCAAAAGATTCAACAAGAAGACATAGCTATAAGTGAATGCTATAGAGGACAGAACACTAGTATATATATATAGATTAGACATACCATAAAATCAACATAGTGAAGATAATCATGAAGGCAAGTTGAGATTGAAGCCAAACCAAATGTGAGGACATACCAAACGTAACGCCATGAGCGAAACACTTCAAACAGAAAAATTTGGTGGTGGTGTTACCCACCATATAGGAAGTATTAGACTCAGACACGACGCACAATTATCGTGGCGCTCCGAAGTCAAATTCCACATTAATATATTCACACTCAGAATGTAAGTCTTCATTGATTGAAGATATACTTTACTTCGTGTGTTGCACATCTATGTCATCAATAAGCATAAGTGTTAGGATGTGTGCCTGATCACAGGACATTTGAGGATTCCAAGATATTTAGCTCACACCGTAACTTGCAAAACCTCTTCTCATGCAAGGGCTTGGTGAAGATATCTGCCAATTGCTCTTCTGTGTTGACATGTATGATATCAATGTCTTCCTTCACAACATGATCTCTGAGAAAGTGATAACGAATTTCAATGTGCTTTGTCTTCGAGTGCTGAACTGGGTTGTTGGCAATCTTGATGGCGCTTTCGTTGTCGCAGTAGAGTGGCACTTGCTTCAGATGAATGCCATAATCTTTGAGTGTTTGCTTCATCCACAGAAGCTGAGCACAGCAAGATCCAGCAGCAATGTATTCAGATTCAGCAGTGGAGAGATACACAGTTCTACTTGTTTAAAGACCAACATACAAGTGATCGTCCCAGAAAATGACATGTGCCTGATGTAGACTTGAGATCCACCTTGTCACCAGCATAATCAGCATCCGAGAATCCAACCAGATCAAATTCTAAGCCCTTTGGATACCATAATCCTAGTGTTGGGGTGTGAGCCAAATATCGAAGAATTCGCTTCACAGCTAAGTGATGCGATTCCTTTGGTGCCGCATGGAATCGAGCACACATGCAAACACTAAGCATAATATCTGGCCTAGATGCACATAGATAAAGTAAAGAACCAGTCATGGAGCGGTATACCTTTTGATCAAACTCTTTACCATTGTCGTCGGGACCAAGATGATGTTTGGCTGGCATTGGAGTCGTGAAGCCTTTGCAGTCTTGCATCCCAAATTTCTTCAGGCAATCTTTGAGGTACTTCTCTTGAGATATGAAGATGCCGTTGCGTTGCTGACGTATTTGAAGACCAAGGAAGAACTTCAGCTCACCCATCATGGACATCTGATATTGCTCTTGCATCATATATCCAAACTCTTCAGTGTATTTTTGATTGGTGCATCCGAAGATAATGTCATCCACATATATTTGGCACACAAACAGTTCACCATCATATGTCTTCATGAAGAGAGTGGGGTCAAGGGAACCAGGTTTGAAGCCTTTGCTCTTCAGGAAGTCTTTGAGTGTGTCATACCAAGCCCGAGGGGCTTGTTTGAGGCCATACAGTGCCTTGTTGATCTTGTACACCATGTCAGGATGTTTTGGATCTTCAAAGCCAGGCGGTTGTGAAACATACACTTCTTCTTCAATCTTGCCATTGAGAAAAGCGCTCTTCACATCCATTTGATACAGAAGAATATTATGATGATTTGCATAGGCCAGCAGTATGCGTATGGCTTCAAGTCTGGCCACAGGAGCAAAGGTTTCATCGAAGTCAATCCCTTCAACTTGAGTGTACCCTTGAGCAACGAGACGAGCTTTGTTTCTGACAACTTGACCATGCTCATCTTGCTTGTTGCGACATATCCATTTGGTGCCTATTATATTGTGCTTGCGGGGATCAGGACGCTTAACCAGTTCCCATACATTATTCAGCTCAAACTGTTAAAGCTCTTCTTGCATACCTTGAATCCATTCAGGTTCCATGAAGGCTTCTTCAACTTTCTTGGGTTCAGATATTGAGACGAATGCGAAGTCCCCACAGAAATTTGCTAGCTGTGTTGCCCTTGAACGAGTGAGTGGACCTGGTGCATTGATACTATCAATTATCTTCTCAATCTGTACTTCATTTGCAACACGCGGATGTACAGGACGAAGATTTTGCTCTTGTTGATCATTGTCATCGTTAGAAGGATTGTCTTCAGGCTGAGCATTGTCTTTAGTTTGATCATTGTCTTCAGGTCGATCAGGTGCGGAATGATAAGTTCCTCTTCAGGCTGAGCTTCAGAAGGTATGATTTCTCCAGTTCCCATAAGTTTGATTGATTCACTAGATGGAACTTCATCTAGCACATTTGGCAGGTTCTCTCTTTGTGAACCGTTAGTCTCATCGAACCGCACATCCACTGTTTCAACCACTTTATAATGAAAGAGGTTGAAGACTCTGTAGGAGTGCGAATCCTTTCCATATCCAAGCATAAAACCTTCATGAGCTTTTGGTGCAAATTTTGAAGTGTGATGTGGATCCTTGATCCAGCACCTGGCACCAAATACTCTAAAGTAACTGACATTTGGCTTTTTGCCAGTAAGGAACTCATAGGATGTCTTTTTGAGAAGCTTGTGAAGATAAACACGGTTGATGATATGGCATGCAGTATCAATAGCCTCATGCCAGAACTTTCTTGGAGTCTTGTATTCATCAAGCATCGTCTGGGCCATCTCAATAAGTGTTCTGTTCTTGCGTTCCACGACGCCATTCTGCTGTGGTGTGTACGGAGCTGAGAATTCATGTGTAATGCCAAAAGTATCAAGATAAGTGTCTAGACCAGTGTTCTTGAATTCAGTGCCATTGTCACTTCTGATGTGCTTGATCTTGACGCCATAGTTGCTCATGGCTCGATTGGCGAAGCGTCTGAAGACATCCGACACTTCGGTCTTGTAGAGGATTATATGCACCCAAGTATATCTTGAATAATCATCAAGAATTACAAAGCCGTAGAGACAAGCAATAGTAGTAAGAGTTGAGTAATGAGTGGGACCGAAAAGATCCATGTGGAGCAGTTCGAAGGGTTGAGTCGTTGTCATGATTGTCTTCGAGGGATGCTTGGCCCTCGTCATCTTTCCTGCTTCACAGGCACCGCATAAGTGATCCTTCTTGAACTTGACGCCCTCGATGCCTATGACATGCTTCTTCCTTGCAAGGGTGTGGAGGTTCCTCATGCCAGCATGTCCTAGCCTCCGATGCCAGAGCCAGCATTCAGAAGCTTTTGCTAGAAGACATAGTGCAAGTTGTGGTCCTGTTGAGAAATCTACCATGTACAAATCATCTTTCCGATACCCTTCAAACACTAGAGACTTGTCAGATTCCATTAGTACAAGGCAACGATATTTTCCAAACATCACAATCATGTTTAAATCGCAAAGCATTGAAACAAACATTAAGTTGAAACCAAGGGATTCAACAAGCATGACTTTATCCATGTGTTGATCCTTTGAGATTGCAACTCTACCTAGACCCAATACCTTGCTTTTACCAGTGTCAGCAAATGTGATATGACTTTTGTCAGATGGACGTAGTGTTGAGTCCATAAGAAGGCTTCGCTTGCCAGTCATGTGATTGGTACACCCACTATCAATAATCCATTCTGAAGCAGCTGGTGTCGTACCCTACAGTGCAGGTAGGGGGATAGGCTTCACGAAGAGAATTTTGAAGCAAAAACATTTGACGAACCAGTGGATTATGAAAGCTTAGATCGAGATTTGGACTGATAGGGCGGGTAGCAAGCGATTCAGGAACAAAGTACATAATAAGACCATTTGGGCATTTGATCTTGCGCCCTACAAGATGTTTAAGGTCCCCAACAATAGCGTCCGATGATTTTGGTTTTCGGCTGGAGACCTTTCCCTGCAAAAGAGAGTTAAGCTTTCTTAGCCACCCACATCTTCAAGGGTGGCTTCGAAGCAATGAGTCTAAGTGCAGCATCTGAGAACTTTGGCTTTGGAGCCCTAGCAAAAAGTCTTGCAGGTGGACAATAGTACTCATAAGAATAAGCAGAATAGTTCTTGGTCTTATGAACATGGCGGTTTGATGAAATGCGCTCATATTCACAGGCCTGAGTATGGTATCCCTGCAAAACATTTGCGTTAGTGCGACTCAGGTGAGTCCTCTGTGTGTATGAAGCCTTTGGACCGTATGAAGCCTGTGGTCTGGGGTTTGTCTTCTTCACCTGTGGTGTCATGACGACATTCACAGGAAGATTCTCCAAACACCTTTTCGGCACCCAGATCTTCTTCATAGGCGGTCCATTCCTGTAGTTAGTACCAATATACCTGGCAAACACATCACCATTCTGATTCTTAAACAGTTTATAGTTTGCATCAAAGGATTCATCAATAACAATGGGATTAGCACAAGTGAAGCCAGATAGGGTGGATGGATCCGCTGAAGGTTCCTTTGCAGCAACCCATGTGGTTTTGGGGTACTGCTCAGGTTTCCAGTAAGAGCCATCAGCATTCATTTTCCTTTTGAACCCAACACCATCTTTCCTAGGGTTTCGATTCAGGATCTGCCTTTTGAGGACATCACATAGTGTCTGATGCCCTTTGAGACTTTTGTACATCCCTGTTTCAAGCAATGTCTTCAACCTAGCATTCTCATCAGCAATAGCAGTGGTATCCTCAGCAGAGGGGTTAGTTACCACATCAACAGTTGAAGATATTGCAACAGTAGCAGCAGTAGAACACTCAGCAACAGAAGTAGCGTTATCACGCTCAATGCATTTAAGACATGGTGGTTCAAATCCTTCCTGGGCGGAACTGATCTGTTCGGCGTGAAGTGACTCGTTTTCCTTTTGAAGATCTTCATGAGCCGCTCTCAATTTCTCAAGATCTTGCTTCCTTTGAAGATAATCATAGGAAAGCTTTTCATGAGTTGTTGAGAGCGTTTCATGATGACTTTCAAGTTCCTCATACTTAATGTGAAGATTTTTTATGTCTTCAATTAAGGACTGAGATCGAGTCATTTTAGCGTCTAACAGATCATCGCTTTTGTCTAACAGTTTTTGAATATGTTCCATAGCTTTCTGTTGTTCAGTTGCAATTTTAGCAAGTGTTTTGTAGCTGGGTTTGGAACCACACTCAAAGTCATCTTCACTAGAAGTTTGATAGTGAGCAGTGCGTGTGTTTACCTTGGCACCGCGTGCCATGAAGCAGTAGGTAGGAGCGGAGTAGTCCTTGTCATTTGCATCGGTGTTGGAGATGAAGTCATTGTCTTCAATGTTGAAGATGGACTTGGCAACGTATGCTATAGCCAGACTCGCAACGCCAGAATCGGACTCCTCCTCAGACTCCACCTCCGCCTCCTCAGAAGCGGACTCCTCCTCTGGATCCATTTCCTTGGCAACAAACGCACGTGCCTTGCCAGATGAGCTCTTCTTGTGTGATGAAGACTTCGAGGAAGAATTGGAAGAAGACTTTGAGTATTTCTTCTTCTTCTTGTCGTCAGAGTCATATTCCTTGCTCTTCTTCTTCTTGTTCTCATTGTCCCACTGCGGACACTTAGAGATGTAGTGGACAGGTTTCTTGCACTTGTGGCATGTTCTCTTCTTGTATTCATGAGCAGAAGCTTCATCATTTCTTGAGCTTGATCGAGAAGACTTTCTGAAGCCTTTCTTCTTGGTGAATTTTTGGAACTTCTTCACAAGCATAGCAAGCTCCTTTCCAATGTCTTCAGGATCATCAGAACTGCTGTCAGATTCTTCTTCAGATGAGGAGACAACTTTTGCCTTCAAGGCACGAGTTCGCCCATAGTTGGGACCGTAGATGTCTCTTTTCTCAGAAAGCTGAAACTCATGTGTGTTGAGCCTCTCAAGTATGTCAGACGGATTGAGTGTCTTGAAATCAAGTATGTCAAACTCATCAGGGCTACGGTGTGAAACGAGCTGTCGAGTGATCTCAGGAGTGTCTTGACGACCTCATGCTTGGTGATCTTAGTGGCGCCGAGAGCTTGAAGCTCATTAGTGATGTCAGTGAGTCGATCAAACATGAGCTGGACGTTCTCATTATCATTTCTCTTGAAGCGGTTGAAGAGGTTGCGAAGGACACTGATTCTCTGATCTCTCTGAGTTGAGACGCCTTCATTGACCTTGGAGAGCCAGTCCCAGACTAGCTTAGATGTTTCCAAAGCACTCACGCGGCCATACTGTCCTTTGGTCAGATGACCACAGATGATGTTCTTGGCAGTGGAGTCCAGTTGAACGAACTTCTTGACATCAGCAGCGGTGACACCTTCACCAGCCTTGGGAACGCCATTCTTGACGACATACCATAGGTCGACATCAATGGCTTCAAGATGCATGCGCATCTTATTCTTCCAGTAGGGATATTCAGTTCCATCGAAGACGGGGCAAGCAGCGGAGACCTTAATTATCCCTGCAGTCGACATAGCTAAAACTCCAGGTGGTTAAACCGAATCACACAGAACAAGGGAGTACCTTGCTCTGATACCAATTGAAAGTGCTAGTGATCGACTAGACGGGGGTGAATAGGCGATTTTTGTGAAAGTCTTCAAAACATGGAAGTTTTGAAGACAAACGATAGAAATAAACCTATTACCATGCAGCGGAAGGTAGACTACACTAGGCAAACCTTAGTCAAGTATTCAATGAAGTGAAAGCATAATGACTAATAACAGCTAGGCAGTAAGATCAGGTAGGAAGATATTGTGAAGCCGAACAGAACAGGTAGTCACTCAGTGAAGACAAAAGATAATGCAATCATACAATGACTTCACAAGGACCAACAGTAAGCAAAGGGAAGGGAAGGATGAAACCAGTGACTCGTTGAAGACAATGATTTGTTGGACCAGTTCCAGTTGCTGTGACAACTGTACGTCTGGTTGGGGAGGCTGAGATTCAACTCAGAAGACCTCGTCTTTACCTTATTCCCCTTGAGCTAAGGACACCCAGTCCTCGCCCAATCACTCTGGTAAGTCTTCAAGGTAGACTTCCAAACCTTCACAGACTTCGTTCACCGGCGATCCACAATGACTCTTGGATGCTCAGAACACGATGCCTAACCGGCTAGAGGATTCACAGTCCTCAAGTGTAATAAGTCTTCAGATCACACAGATAGGAAGACTTAAGTGATGCCTAACACTCTTTGGCTCTGGGTGTTTAGGGCTTTATCCTCACAAGGAATTCTCTCTCAATGGCTTCGATGTGGGTTGCTCTCAAACGACAAAAGCCGTACTCTAACTCTGAGCAGCCAACCGTTTATGGTTGTAGGGGGTGGGCTATTTATAGCCACTAGGCAACCCGACCTGATTTGTCCGAAATGACCCTGGGTCACTAAGGAACTGACACGTGTTCCAACGGTCAGATTTCAAACACACACGGCAACTTTACTTGGGCTACAAGCAAAGCTGACTTATCCAACTCTGGACAAGAGTTGCTCTCATAGTCTTCACTCGAAGACATAGGATTTTGGTTAAGCATCACTTCAGTCATTCTGACTGGTTCTCTTGGACCCCACTTAACAGTACGGTGGTTCCTATGACTCAACAAACAAAAACACAGAACGACGAAACTGCTAAGTCTTCAAGCTCCATAGTCTTCACGCGATGTCTTCTCTTGTCATAGTCTTCAATGTGAATGTCTTCACATACCACCTTTGACTTCAATGTCTTCATACATTTTTAGGGGTCATCTCTGGTAGGAAAACCGAATCAATGAGGGACTTCTACCTGTGTTATCCTGCAATTCTCACAAACACATTAGTCCCTCAACTAGGTTTGTCGTCAATACTCCAAAACCAACTAGGGGTGGCACTAGATGCACTTACAATATCCATAGTGCGGTCATTGTGAAAGCAGGTTATATTTTTATGATAGACACAATGTGTTTTGGAGGAAGCTGCCTAAAAATCCCTAAGTTTTAGAGGAAGCTTCAGAAAACCTCTGTGTTGCGATTTCTCTTCGTGGAAATTGTCTTGTGCGTGAGTACCGTCATTGACATTGGTTTTCTCGTGCTGAGCCGTAAGGTTCAAACCGTCTACTTCATGTACATCGCGTGCGCGGGCCAGAGGTTTCTACTACTGAAGGTGGAGTGTCGTGAAAGATCGGGCCATAACAACAGATTGGATCTCGCAATCGAGGTTTGGTCTACATCAGGTGGTAGTGAGAGCAAGGTTGTTCACGACACTATGCAGAAGATGACTGGATTATCATGGAGGCTAAGTTATGGATTTCAGTTGGAGGAGGAAGGCCGATGGGATGGACATTTTCATACTCGTGTTGTGGTACAAGAGAGATCATGTGCCATGACAATCTCCCACATGACTTTGATTAATGCCGCAAGCATCGAGATGGTGGAGAAGTTGGAACTACCGATGACACTTCGTCCACAACCATATACTCATTCCGTTTGGGTCATGAAGAGCTCACTGTCATGCACCAGACCAAGGTAACTTTTCTGTTGGGAAAATATTTTTCTGAGGTTTTGTTGGGGAACATAGTATTTCAAAAAAATTCCTACGATCACGCAAGATCTATCTAGGAGAAGCATAGCAACGAGCGGGAGAGTGTGTCCACGTACCCTCGTAGACCGAAAGCGGAAGGTTTAGTAACACGGTTGATGTAGTCGAACGTCTTCACAATCCAACCGATCAAGTACCGAACGCACGGCACCTCCGCAATCTGCGGTCTTGAAATGGTCGAGACATAAAGATTGATATATTGGAAGGCTATATTCGGAGATTGGAAAGGTTCTGAGTGATTCGGGTATTTTTCGGAGTACCGGAGAGTTATGGGAATTCGCTGGGGGAAGTAGTGGGCCTTAATGGGCCATACAGGAAAGGAGAGAAGGGCCTCAAGGGGTGGCCGTGCCCCCCCATGGCAAGTCCGAATTGGACTAGGGAGGGGGCGGCGCCCCCCTCTCTTTCTTCCTTCTCCCTCTCCTACTCCTTCCCTCTCTCCTCTCTTGGAAAAAGGAAGGGGACTCCAACTAGGATTCCCAATCCTAGTTGGACTCCCCCTATAGGCGCGCCCCTCCTTGGCCAGCCTCATCTTCCTCCCTCCTTTATATACGTGGGAAGGGGGGCACCCATAGACACACAAGTTGATTTCTTAGCCGTGTGTGTTGCCCCCCTCCACAGTTTTCCACCTCGGTCATATTGTCGTAGTGCTTAGGCAAAGCCCTGCGTCGGTAACTTCATCATCACCGTCACCACTCGGTCATGCTGACGAAACTCTCCCTCGGCCTCAGCTCGATCTAGAGTTCGAAGGATGTCACCGAGCTGAACTCCTCGGCATGTCCGTTATCTCATCCGGGACTCCGAACAACCTTCGATACATCAAATCACATAACTCATAATACAAATCATCATCGAACATTAAGCATGCGGACCCTACGGGTTCGAGAACTATGTAGACATGACCGAGAAACATCTCCGGTCAATAACCAATAGCAGAACTTGGATGCTCATGTTGGCTCATACATATTCTACGAAGATCTTTATCGGTCAAACCGCATAACAATATACGTTGTTCCCTTTGTCATCGATATGTTACTTGCCCGAGATTCGATCGTCGGTATCCTCATACCTAGTTCAATCTCATTACCGGCAAGTCTCTTTACTCGTTCCGTAATGCATCATCCCACAACTACCTCATTAGTCACATTGCTTGCAAGGCTTATAGTGATGTGCATTACCGAGAGGGCCCAAAGATACCTCTCTGACAATCGGAGTGACAAATCCTAATCTCGATCCACGCCAACTCAACAAACACCATTGGAGACACATGTAGAGCATCTTTATAATCACCCAGTTACGTTGTGACGTTTGATAGCACACAAGGTGTCCCTCCGATATTCGGGAGTTGTATAATCTCATAGTCATAGGAACATGTATACGTTATGAAAAAAGCAATAGCAATAAACTAAATGATCATAGTGCTAAGCTAACGGATGGGTCATGTCAATCACATCATTCTCTAATGATGTGATCCCGTTTATCAAATGACAACTCATGTCTATGGTTAGGAAACTTTAAGCATCTTTGATTAACGAGCTAGTTAAGTAGAGGCATACTAGTGACACTCTGTTTGTCTATCTATTCACACGTGTACTAAGTTTCCGGTTAATACAATTCTAGCATGAATAATAAACATTTATCATGATATAAGGAAATATAAATAATAACTTTATTATTGTGTGACACTCCAAAATTTTTATTTGGTTTTCAGCAAAAACTTTGTTGGTTTTTGAAAAGAGGCCATTTAATTTTTTTCCAGAAAACCTTCCTCGTAAAAACTTCTTTGGCAAGGATTTTTATTTTTGTATCTTCTTCAAACTATGGTGTTTGATCATTTAAAACTCTTTCTCTGATGGTTCCCTTCTCAAAGTATATTTTTGGAAATTATTCTTTTTCTTATAAAAAGAACTCTATGAATTTTTAGGTTTTTCTTATCTTGAAAACCACCCATGGTTTTACCATGTCTCCTATAGTAAATCTTCTCAAAATCCCTCCCTCCACCTTTGAACAATCTAAATTCTCTGTCTCAACTAGTCCAAACCATTTTTGGATTTTAATTCAATTATTTTATCTCCCAAATCAATTCTGTCATTTATTCTGAGCCTAAGTGATTTTCAAAGCAAGTGCCATATTGCCTTTGAGTTTTTATCTCAAACCAACTCCTCTGGATTGTCCTTAGCATCCACAACCCAGAACCATCTTGATCCACTCTCCCTCATTTCAAAATTTTCAAATTTCAGTCTCTGCAAGTTTGGACTAGATTTGCCAAATTTGGTGAAATTCATATCTCCTCTGCTCCAAAAATTCCACAAAAATCCAGGCAGCCCCCTGGTGCAATGAGAGGCCACCCCACCAAGTTTCAACTCAAGGAGAAATCCCTACATACCAAAATCATTCTGTCGAACACCTGGCCTGCATAGTTTCTATACACTTCTAGAAAAATTCAGAGTTTCAGAGTTCAGTGTCGTTTCTCTTCGTCAGGGTTCAGTCACGCGTCGACAGTGCGCTGTGGCGCGATGCGCGCAGCCCCTCCTTGCTGTCCAGAGCGCCGCACACGCACTTGGCTGGTTCCCGGCATCGGAGGCGGCGAGCATCGCCGAAGCTAGCGGCTTCTGCGGTGGCCACGCCACCCGTAGCGGCCAACAGTGGCAGCAACAGCATTGCAACGCCGTTCCGCGCGGCCCTTTGCTCCCTAGCCCTACGCGTGGCTCATGCATGCCAGCGCAGCCCCGCTGCACCGTCGCCGTGGCCCGACAAGCACAGGGCGCGCTCTCTGCTGCCGACGTGCCGCACGGCCATTCCGTTGAGGACAGGCTGTAACCGCCCCTACCATGCAGAGTTAGGCACCAGGATGGAGTAAGTACTCGACCTAGTCGCTGCTCAAGCCCTAAACCATCCGTCCAGCCACTACACCGCCGTAATCACTCGCCGGACTTATCCCGTTCGCGGCAACCGCCTTGGGCCGGCTATATATAGCACCCCCGAGCTCGCTCTCGACCCCGCACACCTCCACCACCTCACCAGACCCTGCTCAGTCACGAGAAGAGCCTCGAGGGGCCCTTCTTCCCCAACTCCGGCCGCCTCATTCCGCCTCGGCCACCTACTCGATTCACTACGGTGAGGTTATTCCCGGCGCCCAAACCTCGTCCGTAGCCTCCTAGGGCATCCAGTGAGCTAACCCCCTCTTCGATTTGACCTTCGCAGCACTCCCCGGCGAGCTCCATCCACGCTCGAACCACCGTCCGCCGGAGCAAGGGCTGCCGCCGACGTGGTGTTCGCCAACGACCACCACCACCACCAACCGACGCGGAATGATGCCCTGAACACGGAGGTACCCTCCGATCCACCTGCCTCGCCGTGGATCGCCGCGGCCCTCTGGCGTCAACTCTCTGTTTTCATTTTCAAACCCGACGGGTGGGTCCGCCCCGTCAGCTTTTTATTCTTTTTGAATCGTTTTCTGGAAACGCCTTTGGGCAAAGTACGTCTTCCCCACTGGACTGACGTATTCGGGACTGAAGTGTTTTCTGTTTTTATAAGTTAAACCCTGGAAAGTTTCTGTTTCATTACAGAAAGGTCCCTGGACAAAAACACTAATAACTTTTAAACAAAAGAGTATTTTTGATTGATTCTTTTTCTGTTCTCTTTGAAATTTTGTCTAGTTTTTTATCAGATTTATTTGAAAAATATTTGGAATAATTTTTGTGCACCTCACGGTATTCACGATAGCGCATATATTTTCTTTATACCGTAGATACCGAAGGAGGTGACGGGACCGCGAACTTCACCGAGCTAGGCTCCGACTACTCTGAACCAGGCAAGCATGTTTGAACTTTTGATATGATGATTGTTTTGGCATGTTTGAAATTAGGTAGTTTCATGGCATGTTGATGAACATACCGACGAATGTCATGTTTCATGCAACGATGAGGCAAGTGAGTTTTGAAAATCCATAAGTGGATGGATGTGAGTATGCATGGCCATGTGTTGGCATGAGGATGGGTAAGATGGCAGTGTTGTAGCATGCCAGTCTTATGCCAGACTATATGACTTCAGTGTCAACCCATATCGGTCCAGTTCCTTCCATTTTTCCTTCCCTGTACTACCACATGTTTTCCGCAAGGAATATGGCTTAGTAAGTTGCAAACCGCTTTCTCGGTACACACCAAAAGCAGAGGCCGTGATGATGGTTCCATGGCCCTGGATTAAAGCTAGTCATCCGGTCAGGGGGCATGGGTGTTTCCGATTGGGACCGAGAGGGGGGCACCCCTTAGAGCGCGCGTATATAAATTTGATCCCATGCTATTCGAGATTGTGATCTCCCTGTCTCAAAAGTTTTTCTTGGACGATGTCTAGGGTGATTCCTGGCATCGAGAGGTAGGATGGGTGTGTACTGGTTAGCTGTGTTTTCTTTCGAAATACCGTAAACGGAACTAGTCCTTCGTGACTACGGAAATCCGTTGGCTGTGGGAAAAATTTTCGTACAAACTCTGCAGAGTCATATATTCCTTTGAATCATCTATTCCATGACCAAGTTCGGTATTATCTTATCCTGACAAATGTCAGTTTTGATGACAGAGACTCCGGTGAATCACATGAGTGCTAAGTCCGGTTAAATGTTTATTCCTGTGGATGGACTAACCCGTTTATTATCATGAATTGAATATTTATTATGAGTACTATTTACTTGTGAGTAAAAGCCCGTTCTGCGATGTCGCTCAGACGTCCGACTGTGGCATTGTTATTATTTACTTTCAATAAAAGCCCTTTCTGCGATGTCGCTCAGACGTCCGACTGTGGCATTGTTATTATTTACTTTCAATAAAAGCCCTTTCTGCGATGTCGCTCACACGTCCGACTGTGGCATTGTTATTATTTACTTTCAATAGAAGCCCTTTCTGCGATGTCGCTCAGACGTCCGACTGCGGCGGTTATTTACTTTCAATATATGCCCTTTCTGTGATGTCGCCCCGACGTCCGACTGTGGCACGCATGTCTTTTATTTTCAGTTTAAGCCCTTTACGTGGTGTCGCTTAGACGCCCGACTGCGGCATGATCTTTATTTATTTGTTCACCCTTCGAGGCATCGCTTCAGACACCCGATCGGTTTCCTATTATTTCTTTTTGTTGGGTTTTCAGGCGGACTACCGCCGATTCCCTTTTTACTTACCTTGCTTGCTAAATTTTGAATGTGCATTGGTAAATTAATCATGACGCATCCATGCATGCATTTGTTATATCTTATGTCCGAACTGTCTTGCGAGTACTTTCAAAGTACTCACCTGGCTTGTTGATTTGGCCAGATGCTGACGAAGGCGACCTCATGGATGAAGAATTTGATAGCGAGTCCGACGCCTAGAGGAATCCCAGTTAGTCTCGTGCGACCCTGGATTTGGTCACTGTATTATATCCGCTTCCGCTACCAAATAAATTCATCGAGCCTCACCTCGACGCTCGATGAGATGCCAGTTTTAGAGTCATGTATCTCACTCCCCGCTGTGATTTTCCACCACCACCCTATCCTCGATTCAGTTGTATGCCTCCACACCACTGTGTCATATCCGCCATTATGTATAATCATTGGCGTGCTTGTAATAATTTGGTTGAGCAACCGTAGCTCGACCCTGTAATATATTTTATGCTACTGGCTTATTGTATCAAGAATTTGTCTACCAGTAATGATGATTTTTCTTATACTGGACTCAAAAGATTGGTTTCTCAAGAAACATTTTTATTGGAAAACCGGTCGTGACATATTGCCTCTAGGGCATATTTCCTTCAGGTTTTGTGCGACGTGATTCTGGTATCGATGATTTCGTGTCACTTGTCGTTGGGCGAGCCATGGTACAAAGAGAATGATGTCGGATATGATTTCCAAACGCACAAATATATTTTCAAGAAGGGTAAGAAGTGTGACCTCCTGCACATGGGTGAGGATCTTTTCATTGTTTGGAGGAAAGAACACATGGAGATGACAAAGGAGTCGAAAGAAGCAAAGAAAAGGGAGGTCGAAGCTACTGAAACTTTTACGGTCGTTGTTTAGTCTGCAACTAAAAATATTATTGAAGAGATTGACTCGAAACCAGGGACGGTTTCGTTTCAAGGAGGAGAGGATGATATGACCGCATCTATTTTAACTAAGATGATCGCTGATTATACAATAAGGTCTACACATAGTACTGAATATACATAGACGTTTTCCAAGATGGAGATATACTAATGAAGATGGGTATTGTCGACCTAAAGAATACTATAGAAAGAAATACAAATCCGGTCTGGTAAATGGAAAACTAGGGCGTCCAGAACCAGCACATGCATGTGATTGTTTTGGTAATCTCGGTGGACATGCAACCTGGGACTCTACATTTTATGTAGTAATGTATGCATGCAAGGTGTTAGGATATAATAAAAGAGAAAGTATATTTGCTGATTCGTTGGGATCCGTCAAGAAGATAACTAGCAGATATTTATTTCTCTTCCCGCCACGCAAGGAACAGGCTCCTTGCCAAAGAAGTTGTGTACGTGCCCAACTCTCCTTGAAATAAATTGGATGGGGTCCACCTGCAGTACGATAGGCACTTCAACATGGTGTTCAGATAGAGTCCATATTTATCTCAGCTAGTAGTTTGTTTAAGTCGGTTGTTATTTTTAGGCAGCAGTCTTTATTCCCAAATTGTTGTGCGGCCGGTGTGTTGGTCAAACAAAGTTAAATCGGCTAGTTGTATTAGTATAAATATTCATAGTGCGGTCAGTGTGAAAGCAGGTTATATTTTTGTGATAGACACAATGTGTTTTTAGGGTAAATACCCGTATCGAGTTTTGGGGGAAGCTGTCTAAAATCCCTATGTTCTGGAGGAAGCTTCAGAAAACCTCTGTGTTGCGATTTTTTCTCTTCATGGAAATTGTTTTGTGTGTGAGTACCATCATTGAGATTGGTGTTCTCGTGCAGAGACGTAAGGTTCAAACTCTCTACTTCGTGTACAACGTGTGCGCGGGCGAGAGGTTGCTACTACTGAAGGTGGAGTGTCATGAAAGATCGGACCATAACACCATATCAGATCTCACAATTGAGGTTTGGTCTACATCAGGTGGTATTCAGAGCAAGGTTGTTCACCACACTGTGCAAAAAATGAATGTATTATCATGGAAGCTAAGCTATGGATTTCAGTTCGAGGTGGAAGGCCGATGGGATGGACTTTTTCATACTCATGTTATGGTACAAGAGAGATCATGTGCTATGACAATCGACCACACGACTTTGATTAATGCCGCAAGCATCGAGATGGTGGAGAAGTTGGAGTTACCGATGACACTTCTTCCACAATAATACTCGTTCCATTTGGATCATGAAGAACTCACTGTCACGCACCAAACCAAGGAACCGTTTCTGTTGGGAAAATATTTTTGTGAGGTTTTGTGCGACGAAATTCTGGTATCGATGATTTCGTGTCACTTGTTGTTGGGCGAGTGATGGTACAAAGATAATGATGTCAGATATGATTGCCAAACACACAAATATATTTTCAAGAAGGGTAAGAAGTGTGACCGCCTACCATGTGTGAGGACCTTTTCATTGTTTGGAGGAAAGAACACATGGAGAAGATAAAGGAGTGGAAAGAAGCAAAGAAAAGGGAGGTCGAAGCTACTGAATTTTTTACGGTTGTTGTTCAGTCCGCAACTACAAATATTACTGAAGAGATCGACTTAAAACCGAGGACAGTTTCGTTTCAGGGGGGAGAGGATGATATGACTGCATGTATTTTAACTAAGATGATCGCTGATGATACAATAACATCTACACGCAGTATTGAATATACTACAAACGTTTTCCAAGATGGAGATATACTAATGAAGATGGGTATTGTTCGCCCTAAAGAATACTATTGAAAGAAATACAAATCCGGTCTGGTAAAATAAAAACAAGCGCGTTCAGAACTAGCATGTGCATGTGATTGTTTTGGTAATCTCGGTGAACATGCAACCTGGGACATTAAATTTTATGGAGTAACGTAAGCATGCATGGTGTTAGGATATAATAAAAGAGAAAGTATATTTGCTTATTCGTTGAGATTCGTCAAGAAGATAACTGGCAAATATTTATTTCTCTTCCGGCCACGCAAGGAACAGGCTCCTTGCCAAAGAAGTTGTGCACGTGCCCATCTCTCCTTGAAAGAAGTTTGATGGGTTCCAGCTGCAGTACGGGAGGCACTTCAATATGGCATTTAGACAGAGTCCATATTTATCTCAGCTAGTAGTTTGTTTAAGTCGGTTGTTATTTTTTGGCAAGTAGTCTTTATTTCCAATTTGTTGTGCGGCCAGTGTGTTGGTCTAAAAAAGTTTGAGTCGGCTAGTTGTACTAGTTTAAATTGCTGGGGAACGTAGCATGCAATTTCAAAAAATTCTTACAATCACGCAAGATCTATCTAGGAGATGCATAGCAACAAGATGGGGAGAGTGTGTTCACGTATCCTCGTAGACCGAAAGCGAAAGCGTTTGGTTAACGTGGTTGATGTAGTCGAACGCCTTCGCGATCCAACCGATCAAGTACCGAACGTATGGCACCTCTGAGTTCAGCACACATTCAACTCGATGACGTCCCTCAAACTCTTGATCCAACTGAGGGTCGGGGGAGAGTTTCGTCAGCACGACGGCGTGGTGACGGTGATGGTGATGTGATCTGCGCAGAGCTTCGCCTAAGCACTACAATGCTATGACCGGAGGAGTATACTGTGGAGGGGGGCACCGCACACGGCTAAGAGAACAATTGATGTGCTTTCGGGTGCCCCTGCCCCTATATATAAAGGAGGGGAGGAGGAGGCGGCCGGCCAGGAGGGGCGCACCATGGGGGGAGTCCTACTAGGAGAGGGAGAGGGAGAGGGAAAGGGAGAGGGAAAGGGGGGCTGTGCCCCCTCCTCCTTGTCCTATTCGGACTCCCTTGGAGGGGGGCGCGCGCCTCCCCTCGCGGGCTTCCCTCTCTCTCCCCTAAGGCCCATGTAGGCCCAATACTTCCCCGGGGGGTTCTAGTAACCCCTCGGTACTCCGGTAAAATACCCGAACCACTCGAAACCATTCCGATGTCCGAATACTACCTTCCAATCTATGAATCTTTACCTCTTGACCATTTCGAGAATTCTCGCCATGTCTGTGATCTTATCTTGGACTCCGAACAAACTTCGGTCACCAAAACACATAACTCATAATACAAATCGCCATTGAACGTTTAAACGTGCGGACCCTACGGGTCGATAACTATGTAGACATGACCGATACACATCTCCGGTCAATAACCAATAGCGGAACCTGGATTCTCATATTGGTGTCATCGGTATGTTACTTGCCCGAGATTTGATCGTCGATATCATCATACCTAGTTCAATCTCGTTACCGGCAAGTCTCGTTACTCGTTCCACAATGCATCATCCCACAACTAAGTCATCAGTCACATTTCTTGCCAGGCTTATACTGATGTGCATTTCCGAGAGGGCCCAGAGACACCACTCTGGTACTCTAAGTGACAAATCCTAATCTTCATTTATGCCAAACCAAGAAACACCTTCGGAGACACCTCTAAAGCATCTTTATAATCACCCAGTTACGTTTGACATTTGATAGCACATAAGGTGTTCCTCCGGTATTCATGAGTTTCATAATCTCATAGTCAGAGGAATATGTATAAGTCATGAAGAAAGCAATAGCAATGAAACTTAACAATTATTATGCTAAGATAATGGATGGGTCTTGTCCATCACATGATTCTCTAATGATGTGATCCCGTTTTTCAAATGACAACACATGTCTATGGTCACGAAACTTAACCATCTTTGATTAACGAGCTAGTAAGTAGAGGCATACTGGGGACACTCTGTTTGGTCTATATGTTCACACATATACTAAGTTTCCGGTTAATACTGTTCTAGCATGAATAATAAACATTTATCCTGATATAAGGAAATATAAATAACAACTTTATTATTGCCTCTAGGGCATATTTCCTTCATAAATATCCATAGTGCGGTCATTGTGAAAGCAAGTTATATTTATAGACACTATGTGTTTTTAGGGTAAATACCCATATCGAGTTTTGGGGCAAGCTGTCTAAAAATCCCTAAGTTTTGGAGGAAGCTTTAGAAAACATCTGTGTTGCAATTTCTCTTCGTGGAAATTGTGTTGTGCGTGAGTACCGTCAATTGAGATTGGTTTTCTCGTGTTGAGTGGTAAGGTTCAAACCCTCTACTTCGCGTATATCGCATGTGCGGGCGAGAGGTTGCTACTACTAAAGGTGGAGTGTAGTGAAAGATCGGACCATAACAACATATCGGATCTCGCAATTGAGGATCAGTCTACATCAGGTGGTATTCAGAGCAAGGTTGTTCACGACACTGTGCGGAAGATGACTGGATTATCATGGAAGCTAAGCTATGGAGTTTAGTTGGAGGAGGAAGGCTGATGGGATGGACTTTTTCATACTCGTGTTGTGGTACAAGAGAGATCATGTGCTATGACAATCGACCACATAACTTTGATTAATGCCGAAAGCATCGAGATCCTTGGATAAGTTGGTACTACCGATGACACTTCGTCCACAACCATACTCGTTCCATTTGGGTCATGAAGAGCTCACTATCACGCACCAGACCAAGGTACAATTTCTGTTGGGAAAATACTTTTATGAGGTTTTGTGCGTGTGATTCTGGTATCGATGATTTCGTGTCACTTGTCTTTGGGCAAGCCATGGTAAAAAGAGAATGATGTCGGATATGATTGCCAAACACACAAATATATTGTCAAGAATGGTAAGAAGTGTGACCTCCTGCCCATGGGTGAGGATCTTTTCATTATTTGGAGGAATGAACACATGGAGAAGACAAAAGAGTGGAAAGAAGTAAAGAAAAGGGAGGTCCTACTGAAATTTTTACGGTCGTTGTTCAGTCTGCAACTACAAATATTATTGAAGAGATCGACTCAAAACCAGGGATGGTTTCGTTTCAAGGAGGAGAGGATGATATGACCGCATGTATTTTATAAGATGATTGCTGATGATACAATAGTGTCTACACCTAGTACCGAATATACTACAGACGTTTTCCAAGATGGAGATATACTAATGAAGATGGGTATTCTTTGGATTAAATAATACTATGGAAAGAAAATCAAATCCGATCCGAAAAGGAAAACAAGCACGTTCAGAATCAGCACGTGCATGTGATTGTTTTGGTAATCTCAGTGGACATGCAACCTTGGACTCTCAATTTGATGGAGTAACGTATGCATGCAAGGTGTTAGGATATAATAAAAGAGAAAGTATATTTATTGATTCGTTGGGATCCGTCAAGAAGATAACTGGTAGTTTTTTTTCTCTTCCAGCCACGCAATGAACAGGCTCCTTGTCAAAGAAGCTATGCATGTGCCCAACTCTCCTTGAAAGAAGTTGTATGGGGTCCACCTGCAGTACGGGAGGCACTTCAAGATGGCGTTCAAATAGAGTCCATATTTATCTCAGCGAGTTGTTTATTTAAGTCAGCTGTTATTTTTACGCAAGTAGTCTTTATTTCCAATTTGTTGTGCGGCTAGTGTGTTGGTCAAACAAAGTTTGAGTCGGCTAGTTGTACTAGTATAAATATCCATAGTACGGTCATTGTGAAAGCAGGTTATATTTTTATGATAGACACATTGTGTTTTTAGGGTAAATACTCGTATCGAGTTTTGGGGGAAGCTGTCTAAAAATTCCTAAGTTTCGGAGGAAGCTTTAGAAAACCTGTGTGTTGTGATTTCTCTCCGTGGAATTTTTTGTGTGCGTGAGTGTCGTCATTGAGATTGGTTTTCTCGTGCTGAGCCGTAAGGTTCATGCCCTCTACTTCGCGTACATCGCGTGCGCGGGCGAGAGGTTGCTACTACTGAAGGTGGAGGGTCGTGAAAGATCATACAATAGAAACATATCGGATCTCGCAATCGAGGTTTGGTCTACATCAGGTGGTATTCATATCAAGGTTGTTCAAAACACTGTGCAAAACATGACTGGATTATCGTGGAAGCTAAGCTATTAATTTCAATTGGAGGAGGAAGGCCGATGGGATGGACTTTTTCATACTCGTGTTGTGGTACAAGAGAGATCATGTGCTATGACAATCGAGCACATGACTTTGATTAATGCCGCAAGCATCGAGAAGGTGGAGAAGTTGGAACTACCAATGACACTTCGTCCACAACCATACTCGTTCCGTTTGGGTTCAAAAAAGTACTTCCTTTGCAGCGTATGTTGAAGTCAAAAATGCCATGGGAAAAATGAAGCTTTATTTCCCATGTCAAATAAAGTTAAATTCTCCAAGACAATGAAGGTGAAGATGGCATCGCAAAAGTAAGAAGGAATGTTTTCCATGTATTTTGATGTAAATTTGCCATGTCAATGAATGCAAATTTGCCATGGAGAACGAAAATTGAAATTACCATGGCAAAAAATAGATAGGAAAATATTGCCATGTATATTAAAGTAAATTTGCCATGGCAATAAAGCTAATTTGGCATGTAGAATGAATGAAAAATTGCCAAGGCGAACAAAAAGTAAGAATGCCATGTCAATGAATGTGAATTTGCCATGTCAAAACAAAAGTAAGAATTGCCATGGAAAAAATAAAAAGGAAAATGTTGTCATATATGTTAAAGTAAATTTTTCATGGCAATAAAGATAAATTTTTGATGGTGGTAAATGTAAAATTGCCATGTGAAAAGAAAAAGTAAAGTTTGTGATGGCAAAAAGAAAATAAATTTTGCCGTGGCAATGAAAGTAAATTAACCATGATACAAAGAAGTAAAATTGACATGTTCTCTAAAGATAAAAATGGTACGAAGATCAAATTACCATACATTTGTTGTGCGAATATTCCATTATATGCTAAATGGACTAGAACTTGTTAGTGGCTTATTAAAAAACATGAACAAAATTTTCATGATATGGATAAATAAATTTGACATGGTGCTTGAATTATTGTTGTCATGGTTCATAAATTAAGTTTTGCCATGATACTTGAATTAAACTTGCCAAAGTACAAAAAATTAAGTCTGTCCATGGTGCATGTAGTAAGTTTTCCATGTTAGATAAAAAAGAAATAACATACATTTGACTCATGTCAATGAATGCAAGTTTGCCATGGCAAACAAAAGTAAAAATTGCCCTAGCAAAAATAGAAAGGAAATTTTTACCATGTATGCTAAAACAATGTGTGATGGCAATAAAGGTAAATTTGCCATGTCAAATGAATGAAAAATTGGCATGGCAAACAAAAACTAATAATGCCATGTCAATGAATACAAATTTACCTGCCAAAACAAAATTTTAAAAATTGCCAATGCAAACAATAAAAAGAATTTTTTTGCCATGTATGTTAAAGTAAATTTGCCATGGCAATATAGGTAAACATGCCCTGGTAGTATTGGTAAAATTGACATGGGAAAAGAAAAGTCAAATTTGTGACTACAAATAAATCTAAATTAGGAATCGAAAGCGAGGAAAAGAAGGAAATTGAAAATTTCTTCAGGGTTCAAACTATGGGTTGTGGCGCCTAGGTTAGTCGCCATGCACTCGCCTGTGTGGAGGGTCGTCCATCCGGCTATGCAGAGTAAGGTTTAGTTGGTGCACACATATGAACACTTAAAGTCAGGTGCATAGTTATCATCTTGAGAACTGCAGTTGCGCCCTGATTCATCGGTACCCTGTGTTGCCTACCGCTTGATCTGGCGGCTGCAAGCTGTTGTCCTCATGTACCATGGAGTGTGGGAGATGTCTAGATGGCTGGGCAGAACTTGTGGATTTGTTGTTGAGCGTTTGTTGATCATCAAATTTGGTAGTTACGAACAATGTCAACAAAATACTCCCTAGCTTGTGATTATTATGAGAGTCTCATAATAATGATTGCATGATCAACATTACAGCTATTACACATGTTGAATTGGTGCTAAAGGAGCAACCTTATACCGAATGACAGGTAAAAAAATACTTATACCAAACGGAGAAGGAAGTACGAGAGGATCACAAACTGAGATGATCAGACCAATTGGCCAAGCTCAGCAGCATGCAGTTTCAAATAATTCAATTAACTTTCAGGATGTAGTTTGGTCTCTATGCCAATTAGCGCAACGGGTCATCTAGTATATGAAAAGGAGCAATGAGGAGATAAGAGACATCAAGTTGAAGGCACAAGAAGCAGTCCAGAGCGCAAGACGGTGTCTGTCATGAGCACACTCGCTCGTACCATCACTCATACGAGGCGCACATGGCACCGTGGCGTCCAACACTCTTAACTTTTATTAAAGGCCAATGCAAGAATCGGATTAGAGCATCTCTGAAACCTCCATCTTCGTCATTAGTTGCATCCACAAACTCTAGCCGCCACCATTTCCCATCTCCATCTCCATAGCCACTACCATCACCACCACTGCAACATTCATCCCCGAGTTAGCCATACCTTGTAATCGTGTATCGTGTCCGGCAAACATTGTAAGACATATTATCAATGAAGCATTCATCTTCAATGTGTTCTTCAATGATTTATTCTTGCGTTCGATCACCATGTGGGAGTAATTCAGCAAGGTCATGGGATATCCTTGCAACCCTATGGATTTGTTGAAGCGATCGATGGAATGATTTCAAACTAACGTCTCATATGTGGGAAATAAAATTGCATCGTAGTTGTCTCTTATCTCTTGTGCGTTCTTCGATACCGCGGGTACCCAGGATCATGGAGTTCGAGCCACGAGGAGGGTAAGAGCAGAGAGACCGTGAAGCTCTATTCTAAACACCAGTGACAAAAAGGTCTAGTAAGGTAGCATGAATCCTATCTCCGCGGCGGCAAGAGGTGTAGTCATTAAATGCCCAATGCTTTTGTCTAATTCTATCTTAATTATCAAGGCAACCCCACACGACAGATAGGGCCTTCAGTCGGACAACTGACTTTTGATGCATGGGGTGTTCTGGCCAAGATGTAATTTGGACACATCCCCACTTCCATATGTTGCAAGCATATCTTGCTGGGTGTCTTCGAGGGCACAAATTAATATCACAATGATCCCGTTCGCAAGTATATGGTTGTAGATCTAAGTCCTCATACTCATGTCTATTTCTATTATAAGTGTTCTCTATTGCAACTTGATTATGTTCGGGCCAAAAAATTAGAATTTAATACTCCTGCAAAAGCTTGTCAGAAACCCTTGTCTTCAAGGTGCACGTCCTCTCATGGGTTCAATAACTCGGGGTCATCTATGGGGAAAAAGATGATAATCCTTTTTGTTATCTGTTTACGGGATCACTAAAGGGACTTATCATCTCCAACGTGTTTGCCTTCACCAGTAAGATGCAATCTATGGGCGATGACTTTGACACAAATGGTATGGTTGTGATTGATGGCTGTGTGATTTATAGCCCAGCGCAACTAGCTGATATGATCGCGGAAAGTGGTAGCCCCAACACATGATTGACTTCATTTTGGTGGGCTTCTCGAGTACCAGGTCTTGATTTTCAAGATGAAACCCTAGTTCTGCCCGCGTTTGTTATAGCTGGAAATGATAATGTTTTTGCATCGTTACCTTGTTGAAGGCATTGCACGGATATGCTTGGACATGTTCTTCATGGTGAAAGTGTAGAATATGGGCTTTGGTGGATGGATTCGGCGATGGCAACACTTGAGTGGTGTTCCCTTCATGTACACGCTACTCTTGAAGAACCTTTCTCATTGTCCTGACGGTGTTAAGAGATGGTTGGTGGGATTATGGTCGTTGTGGTAGTTTGTCAGTCACTATTTTGAGCACTTCAATTTTTCCTCGTTTTCCGCCTTAGGCATAGTTTTGGAGTTTTCGTCTTGTATGACTTTGCTCTTTACCGACATGTTTATTTGTGTGTGTGCATTGGTGTTGGTTGTGTCCATCTTAGTTATGCAGAGTCCAGATGCATGCTCATTGTGTTTGTATTCCCTTAATGCTTTATTTTAAGTCAATAAAATCCACTATTTGTCGGAAAACATGACATGCTCCAGGTGTTGCCGATGCTATTACATAGTTTCGGTCAACATAGGGGAGTTGATTTGGGGCACACATGTGCGGGAGCACCAAGACGCTCACACGTGCTTTTTCTTTGACTTGTAATTTTCAAACTTCCATATCTTTTGGATAGTAAGTCCAAATTAAATTATGTTTTCATATGCATATTTTTTGACGAGGGCTTTCAAATAAAATCCATTTTGATTACATTCTGACGAATCTTGGTAATAGAACAAACAACCAATAAAATCATGACTTTGGTGCCCGCGAGGCTACAACTAACAAAACAACACTTAAAGTTTCAACTGTGAAACTTGCTCGCGACTGGGAAAATCAGAATTGTGAGATGGAAAATCGGAAGTTTCAACAATTAAAACTTAAAACTTATTGTGACCTTGTGTGGGACCCAACTACTTCATGAATCGCGAGGCAATCGAATGGGCGGGTAGGGATTGGCAGGTATGTTCCCCCGCACCCACATGCCCGTGTGAATTCCCGTCAATAATGGTGTGTGTTGAGAGTGAGGATTTTGTGGTCCCACACAAGCTTGGATCTTGAAATTTTCCTAAAAATTATAGAAGTTCCAAAAGAATACACATTTACATAGGGATATATACTTCATGTGTGTTGACTTATTGATATGGCCGCATGTATTTTAACTAAGATGATAGCTGATGATAAAAATAACGTCTACACCTAGTACTGAATATACAACAGACGTTTTCCAAGATGGAGATATACTAATGAAGATGGGTATTGTTCGGCCTAAAGAATACTATGGAAAGAAATCCAAATCCGGTCCGGTAAAAGGAAAACAAGCGCGTTCAGAACCAGCATGTGCATGTGATTGTTTTGGTAATCTCGGTGGACATGCAACCTGGGACTCTAAATTTTATGGAGTAACATATGCATGCAAGGTGTTAGGGTATAATAAAAGAGAAAGTATATTTGCTGATTCGTTGGGATCCATCAAGAAGATAACTGGCAGATATTTATTTCTCTTCCAGCCACACAAGGAACAAGCTCCTTGACAAAGAAGTTGTGTACGTGCCCAACTCTCCTTGAAATAAGTTGGATGGGGTCCACCTACAGTACGAGAGGCACTTCAAGATGGCATTCAGATAGAGTCCATATTTATCTCAGCTAGTAGTTTGTTTAAGTCGGTTGTTGTTTTTAGGTAGGGAGTCTTTATTTCCAATTTGTTGTGCAGCTAGTGTGTTGGTCAAACAAAGTTTGAATTGGCTTGTTGTACTAGTATAAATATCCATAGTGCGGTCATTGTGAAAGCCGGTTATATTTTTATGATAGACACAATGTTTTTTTAGGGTAAATACCCGTAATAAGTTTTGGGAGAAGCTGTCTAAAAATCCCTAAGTTTTGGGGGAAGCTTTAGAAAACCCCTGTGTTGTGATTTCTCTTCCTGGAAATTGTCTTGTGCGTGAGTACCGTCATTGAGATTGGTTTTCTCATGCTGAGCCATAAGGTTCAAACCCTCTATTTCGTGTACATCGCATGCATGGGTGAGAGATTGCTACTACTAAAGGTGGAGTGTCATGAAAGAACGGACCATAACAATAGATCGGATCTCGCAATCGAGGTTCGGTCTACATCAGGTGGTATCCAGAGCAAGGTTGTTCACGACATTGTGCAGAAGATCACTAGATTATCATGGAGGCTAAGCTATGGATTTCAATTGGAGGAGGAAGGCCGATGGTATGGACTTTTTCATACTCGTGTTGTGGTAAAAGAGAGATCATGTGCTATGTCAATCGACCACATGACTTTGATAAATGCCGCAAGCATCGAGATGGTGGAGAAGTTGGAACTACCAATGACACTTCATCCACAACCATATACTCGTTCCATTTGGGTCATGAAGAGCACACTATCACGCACCAGACCAAGGTATCATTTCTGTTGGGAAAATATTTTTGTGAGGTTTTGTGCGACGTGATCCTGGTATCGATGATTTCATGTCACTGATTGTTGGGCGAGCCGTGGTACAAAGAGAATGATGTCGGATATGATTGCCGAACACACAAATATATTTTCAAGAAGGGTAAGAAGTGTGACCTCCTGCACATGGGTGAGGATCTTTTCATTGTTTGGAGGAAAGAATACATGGAGAAGATAAAGGAATGGAAAGAAGCAAAGGAAAGGGAGGTTGAAGCTACTGAAATTTTTAAGGTCGTTGTTTAGTCTGCAACTAAAAATATTATTGAAGATATCGACTCGACATCATGGACGGTTTTGTTTCAAGGAGGAGAGGATGATATGACTGCATGTATTTTAACTAAGATGATCGCTGATGATACAATAATGTCTACACCTAGTACTGAATATACTACAGACGTTTTCCAAGATGGAGATATACTAATGAAGATGGGTATTGTTCGGCCTAAAGAATACTATGGAAAGAAATACAAATCCGGTCTGGTAAAAGGAAAACAAGCGCATTCAAAACCAATACGTGCATGTGATTGTTTTGGTAATCTCGGTGGACATGCAACCTGGGACTCTAAATTTTATGGAGTAAAATACGCATGCAAGGTGTTAGGATATAATAAAAGAGAAAGTTTATTTGCTGATTCGTTGGGATCCGTCAAGAAGATAACTGGAAGTTATTGATTCTCTTCCAGTCATGCAAGGAACATGCTCCTTACCAAAGAAGTTGTGTACGTGCCAATCTCTCCTCGAAAGAAGTTGGATGGGGTCCACCTGCAATACGGGAGGCACTTCAAGATGGCGTTCAGATAGAGTCCATATTTATCTCAGCTAGTAGTTTTTTAAGTCGTTTGTTATTTCTAGGCAGGTAGTCTTTATTTCAAATTAGTTGTGCGGCTAGTGTGTTGGTCAAACAAAGTTTGAGTCGACTGGTTGTACTAGTACAAATATCCATAGTGTGATCATTGTGAAAGCAGGTTATATTTTTATGATAGACACAATGTGTTTTTAGGGTAAATACCCGTATCGAGTTTTGGGGGAAGCTGTCTAAAAATCCCTAAGTTTGGAGGAAGCTTTAGAAAACCTCCGTGTTGCGATTTATCTTCGTGGAAATTGTTTTGTGCGTGAGTACCGTAATTGAGATTGGTTTTCTCATGCTGAGCCATATGGTTCAAACCCTTTACTTTGTGTACATCGCGTGCACGGACGAGAGGTTGCTAGTACTGAAGGTGGAGTGTCGTGAAAGATCGGACCATAAGAATAGACCGGATCTCGGAATCGAGGTTCGGTCTACATCAGGTGGTATCCAGAGCAAGGTTGTTCACGACACTGTGCAGAAGATGAGTGGATTATCGTGGAAGCTAAGCTATGGATTTCAGTTGGAAGAGGAAGGCCGATGGGATGGACTTCTTCATACTCGTATTGTGATACAAGAGAGATCATGTGCTATGATAATCGACCACATGATTTTGATTAATGCCGCAAGCATCAAGATGGTGGATAAGTTGGAACTACCGATGAAACTTTGTCCACAACCATACTCATTCCATTTGGGTCATGAAGAGCTCACTGTCACTCACAAGACCAAAGTACCATTTCTGTTGGGAAAATATTTTTGTGAGGTTTTGTGCGACATGATTCTGGCATCGATGATTTCGTGTCACTTGTTGTTGGGAGAGCCATGGTACAAAGAGAATGATGTCGGATATGATTGCCAAACACACAAATATATTGTTAAGAAGGGTAAGAAGTGTAACCTCCTGGCCGTGGGTGAGGATCTTTTCATTGTTTGGAGGAAAGAACACATGGAGAAAATAAAAGAGTGGAAAGAAGTAAAGAAAAGGGAGGTCGAAGCTACTGAATTTTTACGGTCGTTGTTTAGTCTGCAACTAAAAATATTATTGAATAGATCGACTCAAAACTGGGGACGGTTTTGTTTCAAGGAGGAGCGGATGATATGACTGCATGTATTTTAACTAAGATGATCGCTGATGATATAATGACGTCTACACCTCGTACTGAATATACTACAGACGTTTTCCAAGGTGGAGATATACTAATGAAGATGGGTATTTTTCGGCCTAAAGAATACTATGGAAAGAAATACAAATCCTGTCTGGTAAATGGAAAACCAGCGCGTTTAGAACCAGCACATGCATGTGATTCTTTGGGTAATCTCGGTGGACAGCCAACCTGGGACTCTAAATTTTATGGAGTAACGTATGCATGCAAGGTGTTAGGATATAATAAAAGAGAAAGTATATTTGCTGATTCGTTGGGATCCGTCAAGAAGATAACTAGCAGATATTTATTTCTCTTCCAGCCATGCAAGGAACATGCTCCTTACCAAAGAAGTTTTGTACGTGTGCAACTCTCCTTGAAAGAAATTGGATGGGGTTCACCTGCAGTACAGGAGTCAATATTTATCTCAGCCAGTAGTTTGTTTAAGTCGGTTGTTATTTTTAGGCAGGTAGTCTTTATTCCCAATTTGTTGTGCGGCCAGTGTGTTGGTCACACAAAGTTTGAGTCAGCTAGTTGTACTAGTATAAATATCCATAGTGCGGTCATTGTGAAAGTAGGTTATATTTTTGTGTTGGAAATATGCCCTAGAGGCAATAATAAATTAGTTGTTATTATATTTCCTTGTTCATGATAATCGTTTATTATCCATATTAGAATTGTATTGATAGGAAACTCAGATACATGTGTGGATACATGGACAACACCATGTCCCTAGTAAGCCTCTAGTTGACTAGCTCGTTTATCAATAGATGGTTACGGTTTCCTGACCATGGACATTGGATGTCATTGATAACGGGATCACATCATTAGGAGAATGATGTGATGGACAAAGACCCAATCCTAAGCCTAGCACAAGATCATGTAGTTCGTATGCTAAAACTTTTCTAGTGTCAAGTATCATTTCCTTAGACCATGAGATTGTGCAACTCCCGGATACCGTAGGAGTGCTTTGGGTGTGCCAAACGTCACAACGTAACTGGGTGGCTATAAAGGTACACTACAGGTATCTCCGAAAGTGTCTATTGGGTTGGCACGAATCGAGACTGGGATTTGTCACTCCGTGTAAACGGAGAGGTATCTCTGGGCCCACTCGGTAGGACATCATCATAATGTGCACAATGTGATCAAGGAGTTGATCACGGGATGATGTGTTACGAAACGAGTAAAGAGACTTGCCGGTAACGAGATTGAACAAGGTATCGGGATACCGACGATCGAATCTCGGGCAAGTATCGTACCACTAGACAAAGGGAATTGTATACGGGATTGGTTAAGTCCTTGACATCCTGGTTCCTCCGATGAGATCATCGTGGAACATGTGGGAGCCAACATGGGTATCCAGATCCTGCTGTTGGTTATTGACCGGAGAACGTCTCGGTCATGTCTGCATGGTTCCCGAACCCGTAGGGTCTACATACTTAAGGTTCGATGACGCTAGGGTTATAGAGATATAAGTATGCGGTAACCCGAAAGTTGTTCGGAGTCCTGGATGAGATCCCAGACGTCACGAGGAGTTCCGGAATGGTCCGGAGGTAAAGATTTATATATGGGAAGTCTTGTTTTGGTTGCTGGAAAAGTTTCGCGCATTATCGGTATTGTACCGGGAGTGCCGAAAGGGGTCCGGGGGTCCACCAAGGGGGTCCACCTGCCCCGGGGGGGCCACATGGGCTGTAGGGGTGTGCGCCTTGGCCTATATGGGCCAAGGGCACCAGCCCCAAGAGGCCCATGCGCCAAGAGATAAGGGGAAGGAAGAGTCCTAAAGGGGGAAGGCACCTCCGAGGTGCCTTGGGGAGGATGGACTCCTCCCTGGCCGCACCCTTCCTTGGAGGAAGGGCCAAGGCTGCTCCCCACTCTCCCTTGGCCCTATATATAGTGGGGGGGGGAAGGGAGGGCAGCAATACCTAAGCCCTGGCGCCTCCCTCTCCCTCCCATGACACATCTCCCTCCTCCCACAGCGCTTGGCGAAGCCCTGTTGGAATCCCGCTACTTCCACCACCACGCCATCATGCTGCTGGATCTCCATCAACCTCTCCTTTCCCCTTGCTGGATCAAGAAGGAGGAGACATCGCTGCTCCTGACGTGTGTTGAACGCGGAGGTGCCGATCGTTCGGCGCTAGGATCATCGGTGATTTGGATCACGACGAGTACGACTCCATCAACCCCGTTCTCTTGAACGCTTCCGCGCGCGATCTACAAGGGTATGTAGATCCACTCCTCCCTCGTAGCTAGATGACTCCATAGATTGATCTTGGTGACACGTAGGAAAATTTTGAATTATTGCTACGTTACCCAACAGTGGTATCAGAGCTAGGTCTATGCGTAGTTTCTATGCACGAGTAGAACACAAATAGTTGTGGGCGTTGATTTTGTTCAATATGCTTACCGTTACTAGTCCAATCTTGATTCGGCGGCATTGTGGGATGAAGCGGCTCGGACCGACCTTACACGCACTCTACGTGAGACTGGTTCCACCGACTGACATGCACTAGTTGCATAAGGTGGCTAGAGGGTGTCTGTCTCTCCCACTTTAGTCGGATCGGATTCGATGAAAAGGGTCCTTATGAAGGGTAAATAGCAATTGGCATATGAAGGGTCCATATCATGTCACTATTTGATTGCATGTGATGTTTATCATGTTTATACTTCTTATTTGCTTAGAACGACGGTAGTAAATAAGATGATCCCTCATTAAAATTTCAAGAAAGTGTTCCCCCTAACTGTGCACCGTTGTGAAAGTTCGTCGTTTTGAAGCACCACGTGATGATCGGGTGTGATAGATTCTTACGTTCGAATACAACGGGTGTTGACGAGCCTAGCATGTACAGACATGGCCTCGGAACACATGCAAAACACTTGGGTTGACTTGACGAGCCTAGCATGTACAGACATGGCCTCGGAACACAAGATACCGAAAGGTCGAGCATGAGTCGTATGGTAGATACGATCAACATGAAGATGTTCACCGATGATGACTAGTCCGTCTCACGTGATGATCGGACACGGCTTAGTTGACTCGGATCATGTAATCACTTAGATGACTAGAGGGATGTCTATCTGAGTGGGAGATCATAAGATGAACTTAATTATCTTGAACATAGTCAGAAGGTCTTCGCAAATTATGTCGTAGCTCGCGCTTCAGTTCTACTGTTTAGTTATGTTCCTAGAGAAATTTAGTTGAAAGTTGATAGTAGCAATTATGCGGACTAGGTCCGTAAACTGAGGATTGTCCTCATTGCTTCATAGAAGGCTTATGTCCTTAATGCACTGCTCAGTTTGCTGAACCTCGAACGTTGTCTATCGATGTTGCGAACATCTGACATACACATTTTGATAACTACGTGATAGTTCAGTTAAACGGGTTAGAGTTGAGGCACCGAAGACGTTTTGAAACATCGCGAAACATATGCGATGTTTCGAGGGCTGAAATTGGGATTTCAGGCTCGTGCCCACGTCAAGAGTTATAAGACGTCTGACGATTTTCTTAGCCTGCAAACTAAGGGAGAAAAGCTCAATTGTTGAACTTGTGCTCAGATTGTCTGAGTACAACAATCGCTTGAATCGAGTGGGAGTTGATCTTTCAGATGAAATAGTAATGGTTCTCCGAAGTCATTACCACCAAGCTGCTTGAGCTTCCTAATGAAATATAATATATCAGGGACATATATGATGATCCTTGAGATATTCGCGATGTTTGACACCACAAAAGTAGAAATCAAGAAGGAGCATCAATTGTTGATGGTTGGTGAAACCACTAGTTTCAAGAAGGGCAAAGGCAAGAAGGGATACTTCATGAAACGGCAAATCAGCTGCTGCTCTAGTGAAGAAACCCAAGGTTGAACCCAAACCCGAGACTAAGTGCTTCTGTAATAAGGGGAACAGCCACTGGAGCAGAATTACCCTAGATACTTGGTAGATGAGAAGGCTGGCAAGGTCGATAGAAGCATATTGGATATACATTGTGTTAATGTGTACTTTACTAGTACTCCTAGTAGCACCATGGTATTAGATACCGGTTCGGTTGCTAAATGTTAGCAAACACGAAATAAAAGGCTGTGAAGTAAACGGAGACTAGCTAAAGGTGAGCTGGCGATATGTGTTGGAAGTTTTTCCCAAGCTTGATGTGATCAAGCATCGCACGCTCCCTCTACCATCGAGATTGGTGTTTGCGTTGAGCATAGACATGATTGGATTATGTCTATCGCAATACGGTTATTCATTTAAGGAGAATAATGGTAATCTGTTTATTTGAATAATACCTTCAATGGTCTTGCACCTAAAATGAATGGTTTATTGAATCTCGATCGTAGTGATACACATGTTCATGTCAAAAGATATAAGATAGTAATGATAGTACCACCTACTTGTGGCACTGCCACATAAGTCATATCGATATAAAACGCATGTAGAAGCTCCATGTTGATGGATCTTTGGGCTCACTTGTTTTGAAAAGTTTGAGACATGCAAACCATGTCTATTGGTGTATATGCATGAAGAAACTCCATGCAAATGGACCGTTTGGACTCACTTGATTTTGAATCACTTGAGACTTGCAAATCATACCACATGGGCAAGATGACTGAAAGCCTCGTTTTCAGTAAAATGGAACTAGAAAGCAACTTATTGGAAGTAATACATTTTGATGTGTGCAGTCCAATGAGTGCTGAGGCGTGTAGTGGATATCATTATGTTCTTACTTCATAGATGATTTGAGTAGATATTGAGTATATTTACTTGATGAATCACGAGTCTGAATTATTGAAAGGTTCAAGTAATTTCAGGGTGAAGTTGAAAGATCATCATGACAAGAGGATAAAATGTCTATGATATGATCGTAGAGATGAATATCTGAATTACGAGTTTGGCACAGAATTAAGACATTGTGGAAGTTGTTTCACAACCAATACAGCCAGGAACACCATGGTGTGATGGTGTGTCCGTACATCATAACTGCACCCTATAGGATATGATGCATACCATGATGTCTCTTATCGAATTACCACTATAGTTTATGGGTTAGGCATTAGAGACAACCACATTCACTTTAAAAGGGGCACCACGTAATTCCGATGAGATGACACCGTATGAACTATGGTTTAGAGAAACCTAAGCTGTCATTTCTTAAAAGTTTGGGGCTGCGACGCTTATGCGAAAAAGTTTCAGGCTGATAAGCTCGAACCCAAAGCGGATAAATGCATCTTCATAGGACACCCAAAACAGTTGGGTAGACCTCCTGTCTCAGAACCGAAAGCAATAAGGGATTGTTTCTAGAATCGGGTCCTTTCTCGAGGAAAAGTTTCTCTCGAAAGAATTGAGTGGGAGGATGGTGGAGACTTGATGAGGTTATTGAACCGTATCTTCAACTAGTGTGTGGCAGGGCACAGGAAGTTGTTCCTGTGGCACCTACAACAATTGAAGTGGAAGCTTATGATAGTGATCATGGAACTTCAGATCAAGTCACTACCAAACCTCGTGGGATGACAAGGATGCGTACTACTTCAGAGTGGTACGTGATCCTGTCTTAGAAGTCATGTTGCTAGACAACAATGAACCTATGAGCCATGGAGAAGCGATGGTGGGCCCGGATTCTGATAAATGGCTCGAGGCCATAAAATCCGAGAGAAGATCCATGTATGAAAACAAAGTGTAGACTTTGGAAGAACTACTTGATGGTCGTAAGGCTGTTAGGTACATATGGATTTTAAAAGGAAGACGGACAATGATGGTAAGTATCACCATTAAGAAAGCTTGACTTGTCGTTAAGATGTTTTCTGACAAGTTCAAGGAGTTGACTACGATGAGGCTTTCTCACTCGTAGCGATGCTAAGAGTCTGTTGGAATTATATTAGTGATTACTGCATTATTTATGAAACCTTGCAGATAGGATGTCAAAAACATTGTTTCCTCGACGATTTTCTTGAGGAAAGGTTGTATGTGATACAACCGGAAGTTTTTGTCAATCCTGAAAGATGCTAATAAGTATGCAAAACTCCAACAATCCTTCTAAGGACTGGAGTAAGCATCTCAGAGTTGGAATGTACGCTTTGATGAGATGATCAAAGATTTTGGGTTTATACAAAGTTTATGAGAAACTTGTATTTCCAAAGAAGTGAGTGGGAGCACTATAGAATTTCTGATGAGTATATGTTGTTGACATATTATGGATCAGAAATGACGTAGAATTTCTGGAAAGCATATAGGGTTATTTGGAAAGTGTTTTTCAATGGAAAGCCTGGATTAAGCTACTTGAACATTGAGCATCAAGATCTATAAGGATAGATCAAAACGCTTAATGGTACTTTCAAATGAGCACATACCTTGACATGATCTTGAAGGTGTTCAAGATAGACCAGTCGAAGAAGGAGTTCTTGCCTGAGTTGTAAGGTATGAAGTTGAGACTTAAAGCTCGACCATGGCAGAATAGAGAAAAAGGACGAAGGTCATCCCCTATTCTTAAGACATAGGATCTACAGTATGCTATGCTGTGTACCGCACCTGAAATGTGCCTTGCCATGAGTCAGTCAAGGTGTACAAGAGTGATCTAAGAATGGATCACAGGACAGCGGTCAAAGTTATCCTTTGTAACTTGTGGACTAAGGAATTTTCTCGATTATGGAGGTGGTAAAAGAGTTCGTCGTAAAGGGTTACGCCGATGCAAACTTTGACACTAATCCAGATTATTCTGAGTAGTAAACTGGATTCGTATAGTAGAACAGTTATTTGGAAAAGCTCGAAATATAGCGTAGTAGCCGCATCTACAAGATGACATAGAGATTTGCGAAGTACATACGGATCTGAAAGATTCAGACCCGTTGACTATAACATCTCTCACAAGCATAACATGTTCAAACCCAGAACTCATTGAGTTTTAATCACATGGTAATGTGAACTAGATTATTAACTCTAGTAAACTCTTTGGGTGTTAGTCACATGGCGATGTGACCTTGAGTGTTAATCACATATCGATGTGAACTGGATTATTGACTCTAGTGCAAGTGGGAGACTGTTGGAAATATGCCCTAGAGGCAATAATAAATTAGTTATTATTATATTTCCTTGTTCATGATAATCGTTTATTATCCATGCTAGAATTGTATTGATAGGAAACTCAGATACATGTGTGGATACATAGACAACACCATGTCCCTAGTAAGCCTCTAGTTGACTAGCTCGTTGATCAATAGATGGTTACGGTTTCCTAGACCATGGACATTGGATGTCATTGATAACGGGATCACATCATTAGGAGAATGATGTGATGGACAAAGACCCAATCCTAAGCCTAGCACAAGATCATGTAGTTCGTATGCTAAAGCTTTTCTAATGTCAAGTATCGTTTCCTTAGACCATGAGATTGTGCAACTCTCGGATACCGTAGGAGTGCTTTGGGTGTGCCAAACGTCACAACGTAACTGGGTGGCTATAAAGGTACACTACAGGTATGTCCAAAAGTGTCTGTTGGGTTGGCACGAATCGAGACTGGGATTTGTCACTCCGTGTAAACGGAGAGGTATCTCTGGGCCCACTCGGTAGGACATCATCATAATATGCACAATGTGATCAAGGAGTTGATCACGGGATGATGTGTTACAAAACGAGTAAAGAGACTTGCCGGTAACGAGATTGAACAAGGTATCGGGATACCGACGATCGAATCTCGGGCAAGTATCGTACCGCTAGACAAAGGGAATTGTATACGGGATTGATTAAGTCCTTGACATCGTGGTTCATCCGATGAGATCATCGTGGAACATGTGGGAGCCAAACATGGGTATCCAGATCCTGCTGTTGGTTATTGACCGGAGAACGTCTCGGTCATGTCTGCATGGTTCCCGAACCCGTAGGGTCTACATACTTAAGGTTCGGTGACGCTAGGGTTATAGAGATATAAGTATGCGGTAACCCGAAAGTTGTTCGGTGTCCCGGATGAGATCCCGGACGTCACGAGGAGTTCCGGAATGGTCCGGAGGTAAAGATTTATATATGGGAAGTCTTGTTTTGGTCACCGGAAAAGTTTCGCGCATTATCGGTATTGTACCGGGAGTGCCGAAAGGGGTCCGGGGGTCCACCTGCCCTGGGGGGCCACATGGGCTGTAGGGGTGTGCGCCTTGGCCTATATGGGCCAAGGGCACCAGCCCCAAGAGGCCCATGCGCCAAGAGATAAGGGGAAGGAAGAGTCCTAAAGGGGGAAGGCACCTCCGAGGTGCCTTGGGGAGGATGGACTCCTCCCTGGCCGCACCCTTCCTTGGAGGAAGGGCCAAGGCTGCGCCCCCCTCTCCCTTGGCCCTATATATAGTGGGGGGGAAGGGAGGGCAGCAATACCTAAGCCCTGGCGCCTCCCTCTCCCTCCCATGACACATCTCCCTCCTCCCACAGCGCTTGGCGAAGCCCTGTTGGAATCCCGCTACTTCCACCACCACGCCGTCGTGCTGCTGGATCTCCATCAACCTCTCCTTGCCCCTTGTTGGATCAAGAAGGAGGAAACGTCGTTGCTCTGTACGTGTGTTGAACGCGGAGGTGCCGTCCGTTCAGCGCTAGGATCATCGGTGATTTGGATCACGACGAGTACGACTCCATCAACCCCGTTCCCTTGAACACTTCCACGCGCGATCTACAAGGTTATGTAGATCCACTCCTCCCTCGTAGCTAGATGACTCCATAGATTGATCTTGGTGACACGTAGGAAAATTTTGAATTATTGCTACGTTACCCAACATTTTGTGATAGACACAATGTGTTTTTATGGTAAATACCTGTATCAAGTTTTGGTGGAAGCTGTCTAAAAATCCCTAAGTTTTGGAGGAAGCTTCAGAAAACCTCTGTGTTGCGATTTTTTCTCTTCATGGAAATTGTTTTATGCTTGAGTACCGTCATTGAGATTGGTTTTCTCCTGCTGAGCTGCAAGGTTCAAACCCTCTACATCGTGCATATCGCGTGCGCGGGCGAGAGGTTGCTACTACTGAAGGTGGAGTGTAGTGAAAGATCGGACCAAAACAACACATCGGATCTTGCGATCAAGGTTTGGTCTACATTAGGTGGTATTCATAGCAAGGTTGTTCACGACACTGTGCAGAAGATGACTGGATTATCATGGAAGCTAAGCTATGGATTTTAGTTGGAGGAGGAAGGCCGATGGGATGGACTTTTTCATACTCGTGTTGTGGTACAAGAGAGATCATGTGATTGTTATGGTAATCTCGGTGGACATGAAACCTGGGACTCTAAATTTTATGGAGTAACGTATGCATGAAAGTTGTTAGCATATAATAAAAGATAAAGTATATTTGCTGGTTCGTTGGGATCCGTCAAGAAGATAACTAGTAGATATGTATTTCTCTTCCAGCTACGCAAGGAACAGGCTCCTTGCCAAAGAAGTTGTGCATGTGCCCAACTCTCCTTGAAAGAAGTTGGATGGGGTCCACCTGTAGTACGGGAGGCACTTCAAGATGGCGTTCATATAGAGTCCATATTTATCGCAGCTAGTAGTTTGTTTAAGTCGGTTGTTATTTTTAGGTATGTAGTCTTTATTTCCAATTTTTTGTGCGTCCAGTGTGTTGGTCAAACAATGTTTGAGTCGGCTAGTTGTACTAGTTTAAATTGTTGGGGAACGTAGCATGCAGTTTCAAAAAAATTCTTATGATCGCGTGAGATCTATCTAGGAGATGCACAACAACGAGAGGGGGAGAGTGTGTCCACGTACCCTCGTAGACCGAATGCGGAAGTGTTAGGTTAATGCAATTGATGTAGTCCAACGTCTTCACGATCCAACCGATCTAGTAACGAACGTACGACACCTCCGAGTTCAGCACACATTCAACTCGATGACGTCGCTCGAACTCTTGATCCAGTAGAGGGTCGAGGGAGAGTTTCGTCATCACACCGGAGTGGTGACGGTGATGGTGATGTGATCCGCACAGGGCTTCGCCTAAGCACTACAACAGTATGACCGGAGGAGTAAACTATGGTCGGGGGCACCGCACATGGCTAAGAGAACAATTGATGTGCTTTCGGGTGCCCCTGCCTCCGTATATAAAGGAGGGGACGAGGAGGAGGTCGGTTAGGAGGGCGCGCCATGGGGGGAGTCCTACTAGGACTCCACTCCTAGTTGGATTCGCAACCCCACTTTTCCTTTCTTACCGGAGGGGAAAAAGAAGGAGAGGTAGAGGGAGAGGGAAAGGGGGGCCGCGTCCCATCCTGCTTATCATATTCGAACTCCCTTGGAGGGGGGCACACGCCTCCCCTCGCGGGCATCCCTCTCTCTCCCCAAAGGCCCATGTAGGCCCAATACTTCCCGGGGGGTTCCAGTAAGTACTCTGGTAAAATAACCGAACAACTCGAAACCATTCTGATGTCCGAATACTACCTTCCAATATATGAATCTTTACCTCCCAACCATTTCGAGACTCCACGTCATGTCTGTGATCTCATCCGGGACTTCGAAGAAACTTCGGTCACCAAAACACATAACTCATAATACAAATCGTCATCGAATGTTTAAGCATGCGGACCCTACGGTTTCGAGAACTATGTGGACATGACCGAGAGACATCTCCGGTCAATAACCAATAGTGGAACCTGGATGTTCATATTGGTTCCTAAATATTCTACGAAGATCTTTATCGGTCAAACCGCAATAACAATATACGTTATTCCCTTTGTCATCGGTATGTTACTCTTCCGAGGTTTGATCGTCGGTATCATAATACCTAGTTCAATCTCGTTACTGGCAAGTCTCTTTACTCGTTCCGTAGTGCATCATCCCGCAACTAACTCATTAGTCACATTGCTTGCAAGGCTTATAGTGATGTGCATTACCAAGAGGGCCGAGAGATACCTCTCTGATACTCGAAGTGACAAATCCTAATCTTGATCTATGCCAACCCAACAAACACCTTCGGAGACACCTGTAGAGCATCTTTATAATCACCCTGTTATGTTGTGACGTTTGATAGCACACAAGGTGTTCCTCCGGTATTCGGGAGTTGCATAATCTCATAGTCAGAGGAATATGTATAAGTCATCAAGAAAGCAATAGCAATAAAACTTAACGATCATTATGCTAAGCTAATGGATGGGTCTTGTCCATCACATCATTCTCTAATGATGTGATCTCGTTCATAAAATGACAACACATGTATATGTTTAGAAACTTAACCATCTTTGATTAATGATCTAGTCAAGTAGAGGAATACTAGGGACACTCTGTTTTGTCTATATATTCACACATATACTAAGTTTCTGGTTAATACAATTCTAGCATGAATAATAAACATTTATCCTAATATAAGGAAATATAAATAACAACTTTATTATTACCTCTAGGGCATATTTCCATCATAAATATCCATAGTGCGGTCATTGTGAAAGCAAGTTATATTTTTATGATAGACACAATGTGTTTTTAGGGTAAATACCCGTATCGAGTTTTGGGGGAAGCTGTCTAAAAATCCCTAAGTTTTGGAGGAATCTTTAGAAAACCTCTGTGTTGCGATTTCTCTTCGTCGAAATTGTTTTGTGCGTGAGTATCGTCGATTGAGATTGGTTTTATCGTGCTGAGCCGTAGGGTTCAAACCCTCTACTTCGTGTATATCGCATGCGCGGGAGAGAGGTTGCTACTACTGAAGGTGGAGTGTCGTGAAAGATCGGACCATAACAACATATCGGATCTCGCAATCGAGGTTCGGTCTACATCAGGTGGCATTCAGAGCAAGTTTGTTCATGACACTGTGCAGAAGATGACTGGATTATCATGGAAGCTAAGCTATGGATTTTAGTTGGAGGAGCAAGGCTGATGGGATGGACTTTTTCATACTCGTGTTGTGGTACAAGAGGGATCATGTGCTATGACAATCGACCACATGACTTTGATTAATGTCGCAAGTATCGAGATGATGGAGAAGATGGAACTACCGATGACACTTTGTCAAAACCATACTCATTCCATTGGTGTCATGAAGAGCTCACTGTCACGCACCAGACCAAGGTGCCGTTTCTGCTGGGAAAATATTTTTGTGAGTTTTTGTGCGACGTTATTCCGGTATCGATGATTTCGTGTCGCTTGTTGTTGGGAGAGCCATTGTACAAAGAGTGTGATGTCGGATATGATTACCAAACACACAAATATATTGTCAAGAAAGGTAAGAAGTGTGACCTCCTGCCCGTGGGTGAGGATCTTTTCATTGTTTGGAGGAAAGAACACATGGAGAAGATAAAGGAGTGGAAAGAAGCAACGAAAAGGGAGGTCGAAGCTACTGAAATTTTTATGGTCGTTGTTCAGTCTGCCACTACAAATATTATTGAAGAGATCGAATCGAAACCCGGGACGGTTTCGTTTCAAGGAGGAGAGGATGATATGGCCGCATGTATTTTAACTAAGATGATCGCTGATGATACAATAACGTCTACACCTAGTACTTAATATACTACAGATGTTTTCCAAGATGGAGATATACTAATGAAGATGTGTATTGTTCGGCCTAAAGAATACTATGGAAAGAAATAAAATTCCGGTCTGGTAAAAGGAAAACAAGCGCGTTCAGAACTAGCACATGCATGTGATTGTTTTGGTAATCTGAGTGGACATGCAGCCTGGGACTCTAAATTTTATGGAGTAACGTATGCATGCAAGGTGTTAGGATATAACAAAATAGAAAGTATATTTGCTGATTCGTTGGGATCCATCAACAAGATAACTGGTAGATATTTATTTCTCTTCCAGCCACGCAAGGAACATGATCCTTGCCAAAGAAACTGTGCCTGTGCCCAACTCTCCTTGAAAGAAGTTGGATGGGTTCCACCTGCAGTATGGGAGGCACTTCAAGATGGTGTTCAGATAGAGTCCATATTTATCTCAGCTAGTAGTTTGTTTAAGTCGGATGTTATTTTTAGGCAGGTAGTCTTGATGTCCAATTTGTTGTGCAGCCAGTGTATTGGTCACACAAAGTTTGAGTTGGCTAGCTGTACTAGTATAAATATCCATAGTACGGTCATTGTGAAAGCATGTTATATTTTTATGATAGACATATTGTGTTTTTAGGGTAAATACCCATATCGAGTTTTGGGGGAAGCTGTCTAAAAATCCGTAAGATTTGGAGGATGCTTTTGGAAAACCTCTGTGTTGCAATTTATCTTCGTGCAAATTGTTTTGTGCGTGAGTACCTTCATTGAGATAGGTTTTCTCGTGCTGAGTCGTAAGGTTCAAACCCTCTACTTCGTGTACATCGCGTGCGCGGGCGAGATGTTGCTACTACTGAAGGTGGGCTGTAACGAAAGATTAGACCGTAACAACATATCGGATCTCGCAATCGATACTCGGTCTACATCAGGTGGTATTCAGAGCAAGGTTGTTCACGACACTATGCATAAGATGATTGGATTATCATGGAAGCTAAGTTGTGGATTTCAGTTGGAGGAGCAAGACCGATGGTATGGACTTTTTCATAATTGTGTTGTGGTACAAGAGGGATCATGTGCTATGAAAATCGACCACATGACTTTGATTAATGCCACAACCATCGAGATGATGGAGAAGATGGAACTACCAATGATACTTCATCCAAAACCATACTTGTTCCTTTTTTTCATGAAGAGCTCACTGTCACGCACCAGACCAAGGTACCATTTCTGCTGGGAAAATATTTTTGTGAGTTTTTGTGTGACGTGATTCCGGTATCGATGATTTCACGTCACTTGTTGTTAGCCGAGCAATGGTACAAAGAGAATGATGTTGGATATGATTGCCAAACACAAAAATATATTGTCAAGAAGGGTAAGAAGAGTGACCTCCTGCCCATGAGTGAGGTTCTTATCATTGTTTGGAGGAAAGAACACATGGAGAAGATAAAGAATGGAAAGAAGCAACGAAAAGGGAGGTCAAAGCTACTAAAAATGCTATGGTCATTGTTTAGTCTGCAACTACAAATATTATTGAAGGGATCAACTCGAAACCAGGGACAATTTCGTTTCAAGGAGGAGAGGATGATATGGCCGCATGTATTTTAACTAAGGTGATCGCTGATGATACAATAACGTCTACACCTAGTACAGAATGTACTACAGACGTTTTCCAAGATGGAGATATACTAATGAAGATGGGTATTGTTCGGCCTAAAGAATACTATGGAAAGAAATACTAATCCGGTCTGTTTAAAGGAAAACAAGCGCATTCCGAACCAGCATGTGCACGTGATTGTTTTGGTAATCTCAGTGGACATGCACCTTGGGAATCTAAATTTTTTGGAGTAACGTATGCATGAAAGGTGTTAGGATATAAGAGAAAGTATATTTGCTGATTCGGTGGGATCTGTCAAGAAGATAACGGGCAGATATTTATTTCTCTTCCATCCACGTAATGAATAGGCTCCTTGCCAAAGAAGTTGTGCACATGCCTAACTCTAATTGAAAGAAGTTGGATGGGGTCCACCTGCAGTACAAGACGCACTTCAAGATGGTGTTCAGATAGAGTCCATATTTATCTCAGCTATTAGTTTGTTTAAGTCGGTTGTTATTTTTAAGCAGGTATTCTTTATTCCTATTTGTTGTGCGGACATTGTGTTGCTCAAACCACGTTTGAGTTGGCTAGTTGTACTAGTATAAATATCCATAGTGCGGTCATTTTGAAAGCAGGTTATATTTTTGTGATAGACACAATGTGTTTTTAGGGTAAATACCCGTATCGAGTTTTGGAGGAAGCTGTCTAAAAATCCGTAAGTTTTAGAGGAAGCTTTAGAAAACCTCTGTGTTGCGACTTTTTCTCTTTGTGCAAATTGTTTTGTGCATGAGTACCGTCATTGAGATTGGTTTTCTCGTGCTAAGCTGTAAGGTTCAAACCCTCTACTTTGTGCACATCCCGTGCGCGGGCGAGAGGTTGCTACTACTGAAGGTGGAGTGTCGTGAAAGATCGGACCATAACAACACATCGGATCTTGCAATCGAGGTTTGGTATACATTAGGTGGTATTCATAGCAAGGTTGTTCACGACACTGTGCAGAAGATGACTGGATTATCATGGAAGCTAAGCTATGGATTCCAGTTGGAGGAGGAACACCGATGGGATGGACTTTTTCATACTTGTGTTGTGGTACAAGAGAGATCATGTGCTATGACAATCGACCACATGACTTTGATTAGTGTCGCAAGCATTGAGATGATGGAGAAGTTGGAAGTACCGATGACACTTTGTCCAGAACCATACTCCTTCCGTTTGGGTCATGAAGAGCTCAGTGTCACGCACCAGACCAAGGTACCGTTTCTGTTGGGAAAATATTTTTTGAGGTTTTGTGTGATGTGATTCTGGTATCCATGATTTCGTGTCACTTGTTGTTGGGCGAGCTGCTACCTCTTGAGCATGCGTTGGTTTTCCCTAGAAAAGGAAAGGGTGATGCAGCAAAGTAGCGTAACTATTTCCCTCGGTTTTTGAGAACCAAGGTATTAATCCAGTAGGAGACAACGCAGAAGTCACCTAGTACCTGCACAAACAATCATGAACCTTGCAACCAAGGTGATAAAGGGGTTGTCAATCCCTTCACGGCCACTCGCAAAAGTGAGATATGATAAAGATAGGAAGATAAATATTTTTGGTATATTTGTTGTATAGATTGGAACGTAAAGATTGCAAAATAGTAAACGAGATGCGATGAAAATAAAAGAGATGCAATATAATAAGAAAGAGACCCGGGGGCCATAGGTTTCACTAGTGGCTTCTCTCAAGATAGCATGTATTACGGTGGGTGAAAAAATTACCGCCGAGCAATTGATAGAAAAGCGCATGGTTATGAAGATATCTAAGGCAATGATCATGAATATAGGCATCATGTCCATGTCAAGTAGATCGAAACGACTCTGCATCTACTACTATTACTCCACACATCGACTGCTATCCAGCATGCATCTAGAGTATTAAGTTCATAAGAAGAGAGTAACGCTTTAAGCAAGATGACATGATGTAGAGGGATAAATTCAAGCAATATGATATAAACTCCATCTTTTTATCCTCGATGGCAACAATACAATACGTGCCTTGCTGCCCCTATTGTCACTGGGAAAGGACACCGCAAGATTGAACCCAAAGCTAAGCACTTCTCCCATTGCAAGAAAGATCAATCTAGTAGGCCAAACTAAACCGATAATTCGAACAGACTTGCAAAGATATCAAATCAGACATATAAGAAATTAGAGAAAAAACCAAATAATATTCATAGATAATCTTGTTCATAAACCCACAATTCATCGGATCTCGGCAAACACACCGCAAAAGAGTATTAGATCGAATAGATCTCCAAGAACATCGCAGAGAACTTTGTATTGAGAATCAAAGAGAGAGAGAAGAAGCCATCTAGCTAATAACTATGGACCCGAAGGTCTGTGGTAAACTATTTACGCTTCATCGGAGAGGCTATGGTGTTGATGTGGAAGCCCTCCGTGATTGATTCCCCCTCCGGCACATCGTTGGAAAAGGCCCCAAGATGGGATCTCACGGGTACAGAAGGTTGCGGCGGTGGAAAAGTGGTTTCATGGCTCTCTGCGATCGATATAGGGTATAAGAGTATATATAGGTGAAAGAAGTACGCCGGTGGAGCTTCGTGGGTCCCATGAGGGTGGGGGGTGCGCCTATCCCCCTGGGCGCACCCTCCTGCCTCGTGGCCGCCTCACGGAGTTCCATACTACAATTCCAAGTCTTATGGTTTGCTTTCAGTCCAAGAAAGATCATCACGAAGGTTTCATTCCGTTCGAATTCCGTTTGGTATTCCTTTTTTCCGAAACTCTAAAATAGGCAAAAAAACAGAAACTAGCACTGGGCCTCCGGTTAATAGGTTAATCCCAAAAATAATATAAAAGAGCACATGAAAGCCCATTAAACATCCAAAACAGATAATATAATAGCATGGAACCATTAAAAATTATAGATACGTTGGAGACATATCAAGCATCCCGAAGCTTAATTCCTGCTCGTCCTCGAGTAGGCAAATGATAAAAACAGAATTTTTGATGTGGAATGCTACCTAACATAATTATCAATGTAATTTTATTTATTGTGGCATGAATGTTCAGATCCAAAAGATTCAAGACAAAAGTTTAATATTGACATAAAAATAATAATACTTCAAGCATACTAACAAAGTAATCATGTCTTCTCAAAATAACATGGCCGAAGAAAGCTATCCCTACAAATTCATATATTCTGACTATGCTCTATCTTCACCACACAAAATATTTAAATCATGCACAACCCTGATGACAAGCCAAGCAAGTGTTTCATACTTTCGATGTTCTCAAACTTTTTCAATCTTCATGCAATACACGAGCGTGAGCCATGGACATGGTGTCGGTGTCAAAACCGGTGGATCTCAGGTAGGGGGTCCCGAACTATGCGTCTAAGGTTGATGGTAATAGGAGGTAGGGGACACGATGTTTTATCCAGGTTCGGGCCCTCTTGATGGAGGTAATACCCTATGTTCTTCTTGATTGATATTGATGAATATGAGGATTACAAGAGTTGATCAACCACAAGATCGTGATGGCTAAAACCCTAGAAGTCTAGCCTCTATGATTATGATTGCCTCTACGTACTAAACCCTCCGGTTTATATAGACACCGGAGGGGGCTAGGGTTGTACAAAATTGGTTACAGAGAAAGGAATCTTCATATCCGAACGCCAGGCTTGCCATCCACGCCAAGGAGAGTCCCATCTAGACACGGGAGAGAGTCTTCTGTCTTGTATCTTCACGGCGCATTAGTCCGGCCCATGTCACACAGGCCGGATGCCCAAGGACCCCTTAATCTAGGACTCCCTCAATAGCCCCTGAACCAGTCTTCAATGACGATGTGTCCAGTGCGCAGATTGTCTTCGGCATTACAAGGCGGGTTCCTCCTTCGAATACTCCAAAACAGCCTTTGAACATAGAAAACATGTCCGGCTCTACAAAACAAGTACCACACACACATGCAGAGAGTATAATATTTTATGAGTTCAATCCACTAACAACTTTTGTAGCGTGACATCACGTCACAGCCCGGTCATTATTTCGAACCATTTTTAGCCTCCCGCTCCATGTTTTAAGATGCAGTTTTATTGGCACGTCTTGTCAAAGAAGAGATCGTGTCCCCTTATTGCGGGATTCTCATCAATACGGGCGTGGGTAATCCAACCATGCCGCCTGCACGACCCTTGGGGAATAGGCGAGTTCTAAGGCGAGTGGGGAGGTGCTTGATATTCACTGCCTTTATTAAGGGATAAGGATTCACCTCTTTCACCCACGCCTTCCTTCTCTCTGCCCATCCATTCTCGAGCTCCAGCGCCCAAGCTTCCATCCTTTCCACCTCGAAAAAGCACTCCAGCCATGTCCGGATCTGGAGCGCAAGGCAAGTGGATGGTTTTCTCCGTCAAGGAGAAGGACATCACCAAGCTCCGGGAGGTCGGGTACTTAGCCAAGGAAATCGCCCACTAGCTTCCGGCTAAGGGACAGATCGTCCCCACCCCAGAGCCCCATGAGAGGGTTGTGTTCATCCCCCACTTTGTCCGCGGGTTGGGATTTCCTCTCCACCAATTCATCCACGGACTCATGTTCTACTATGGGCTGGATTTCCACCATCTGGCCCCCAATTCCTTCCTTAACATCTCGACATTCATTGTCGTGTGTGAGGCCTTCCTCCGCATCCCACCCACTTCGGATTGTGGTTAAAGATCTTCAATGTGAAGCTAAAGGTGGTGGGCGGTCAACACGCAGAGTGCGGAGGCGCCATGGTGAGCAAGCTGCCCAATGTCACATGGCCTAAAGGTACCTTCGTGGAGACTTTCAAAGTGTGGCAACATCAATGGTTCTACGTCACAGAGCCTCATGAAGCCACCTGGGCCACGGCTCCCAAATTCCAGTCGGGCGCCCCGATGCGGCTCACCTCCTGGCTAGAGAAGGGCCTGGACTGGTCTTCGTCGGACGAGCTGACAACGCTTCAGACGTGCATGAGGAGCATGGTGGACAAGAACGTCAAGCTTGTCAAAGAGATCTAGGTGATGCTTGCTCGCTAGATCCTTCTGCGCCAAAGCCGGACTTGCCATCCGTGGGAGTTCGATCCGACCAAGCACCAGACCTTGCAGCAGTTCTTCGGCACTATGCACGAAGACATCTGGAAGGTGCTCTTCAAGGCCAACGAGACATGGCCGGCGACGACCGAGGACCGCGGGCACGACCTGGCCCATCTCGCTAGTGCGGTAGGTTTTCCATACTTCAAGGTGTATCCTTTACTTGCATATTCAAGGAAGATGTCTAAGCTTCCCCATTCATTTTTTCAGGGCTGGACAAAGAAGGCGGAGCGGATTCAGTGTCCAGCTTCGCTGCCCAAAGACCCAGCAATCCCTCTTTTGACGAAGATGCTGGTTCCGACGCCCTACCAAGCGCCAGCGAAGAAGGCCAAGAAGAAGGTCAAGGAGACCAGGAGTGGTCTCCGCCGTAAGGACACTTCGGATGTGACGTCCGAAGACGCCGAGACCCACTCCTCCCACACAGATGACGATGAGGAGGAGGAGGAAAACGATTCTCCCCCAGAGGGGGGAGGAAAGAAAAGGGCAGCCTCCACGCATCTGGAGGCAGAGGTGTCCAAGAAGGGGAAGGCCTCCGTCACGGACAACTCCGCGTGGGACATTAATAGCAGCTCAGAGTGGCGCCCCAAGGATATGCCCCTGGCCGAATCGTAAGTACTCGAATACGCACACAAATATCCAACCTCTTTACTTCATAATTTTAACATGTTAAATCATGCACTTGCAGTCCGGCTCGTTCCGACCTCGAGCGATCCTCATCTTCGGGAAATTCGCTGGATCCGAAGGTGATGGACAGCGGGTCCCTTCCGGTGGCCTCCTCTCCCAAGACTACAGATGGCGCTGAAGTGCTGTCCCGAAGGACCCTCCCGACTCAGGGAGAGGCACGGGAGGCCATCACGTAGGCGCGATAGGATGATGCCTCGGCCGCCGGACACATGGGGGAGAAGATCCCCATGGAGACTGGCGATGGGGTCCTATCCAATTCGGCCCCCAGCCGAATACGATGACGGAGACCTATGCGTCTCCGGAATCCGGCAAGAAGCTTCCTTCGAGAGAAGGAGGTGCACCAATTCCACCGGTGACCTCTGTCCATCCACAGGCACCGGATACTCTACTGGAAGTGCTGCAAAGCGCTTCCATTGTTGAGGAACACTGTATCCTTATGGGTACGGTGATTGAGAGGGTTCAGTCCGTTAACAACGGACTGACCGAAGCCTGCACCAGCCTCCTAACAGGCTTTGAGGTAAGCGACACAATTGTATAAAAAGAATGTCATAGTATAAACAGTAGCCCCTGAGACTCTCTCCGGTGCTCAGAAGGAAAATCCGGACAAAGGATCAAGAAATTTTCGCAGGAGACTAACCAAATATGTCTTATGTGAATAAGCAGACGTCGTTGTTGGCTGCGACCTCTCATACTGCCGAAGTCTCTGGACTGATGCAGAGTCTGGAGCGGGCCGAGGAAGAGCTCGGCCGTGTAAAAAGCAGCTAGAAGACAAGCAAGGTATGTAATGACCTTTTGTAGATCCAGAAGGGGTGAATGATTTGTGCTGACCATAGTGCCATGATATTAGTTAGGAGCGGCGACCGAGGTGGAGATCCTCAAGAAGGCATTGGCCAAGGCCGAGGAGAGAGCGGCAAAGGAACAAGCCGCCCGCGAAAAGCTTGAGGCCAGGGTCGGTGAGGTCCAGCAGGAGCTCCAGTACACTGTGAAGAAATATGAGTCCTTGGAGCGCAGCATTGCAGATCAAGAGTATGATCTCACCAAGGCCCGCCAAAGTGCACAAGATGCCCGAGTTGAAGCCTAGGGCGCCCTCCAGGAAATCCAAGAAGCCATAAAAATCGCGACAGGTAAGGCCTTCATTATGCAGAGCAAATATATGAAGAAGAGGTATCTCTTACTAACCCGGATTTGGAGTTCTCCAGGAGCGTTTGCGGATTTACCGCGCAGTGTTGCCGACGTTTTGGGGTTCTTCCAAGCCGAAGAGGGGAGCTCCGCGGAGAAGCTGTTCTGGTCGCAATACCTTGCGCTAGAACATCTGGTGCCCTTTAGCGATCAGCTAAAACAGCTGGTCGAATTGCATAGGGTGGCCGAACTAGCCATGAAGGATTTAATAATCCGGCTATGGCCTGCCGAAGTCATACCTAGTAGCTACTTCGGGCTCGTGAAGCAGCTGGTTAATGCATGACCCCGGCTAGACGTCATTAAGCGGTCAGTCTGTATCATGGGTGTGCGAATGGCCTTCGCCCGTGTCAATATACAGTGGGCGAAGATGGACGCCGTCAAGCTCGCGACGGAGGGACCGCCCGCTGGCAACGAGCACCGCACGCCGGAGCAGTATTTTGATGATGTCCTAAAGGGATCCCGCATTATAGAGGGCCAGTGTTCAAAAGACATTATCTTTGAATGAATACACTCATGTTATCTTGTCTTGTATGATGAAACAAAGCCGTTATGTAATATAATATTTGTTTATTATTTAAAAAATTTCCTCCTGTGCGGCCATTCTTATCAAATCTGAGAGTTGGCTAGTCATCGGCTTCAGCCCCCACGTAGGTAGTACGGGGGTGTTCGGGATGGAATATAAACACCCTTGATCCAAAATTTTGATCCTTGAAGGAGGTGTTTAGCACAACGAACCAGGCAATCGGACTATGTGGCTTTATAACCCTCACTTAGCCATAGGAGTTTGACAATAAAAATGTAGGCGCAGCCCCTAGTATTCGTTAGTCCGGACTAGGGTGTTGTAGACACCTGATCGGGTGGAGGCCGATCCGTCGGATAATGCAGAAAAAATCACAAGAGATTTTAACCTCCGAAGAGCTGACCGGCTCACGCCGCATCATGACAGTCATTTTTTGGCTTTCTCTACTGAGGTGCTCATCTGGATAAACCAGGACACAATCGCAGTAGTTCTCCCTTTACTACCCTAGCCGATAGAGCGGAACGTAAGGTAGTAATCACAAGAGCCGGGCAACCCAACTATTGACCAAAGACATGATTCGGAGCCGATGCATATTTGCTAAATTCGGGGGCCGAACTATACTGTAGAAGTGTTCGGACTTGTTGCCGTAGTATGGAGCTCAATAAAGCCCCTGGCGAATTACGGCGTACCAAAGTGTATGTATGCAATCGATAAGAATGGCGAAAAATAAAATGAAGTAAAAAGTCAGTGCCACATGAGTCGGGCCGCAAACTATGTTCATTATAATTTTGATTAATACGTCAAAGCATATTTGTACAAATATTGTGATTAGCAACAGGGCTATTTAACATGCCAAGACTAAGGGGAAGCTGCGTACGGGTCCCGAAAATGGGTAGAATGATCGTCAAGAAGAACATCTAGAGATTCCCCCATACGTCTGTGCTTCTTGCCACCTTGGTATATCCGTCCTTCGAAAGGACCGATGATCAGGACGTCGAGAGGGTCCTGTAGAGGAGAGACCAAAAAATGGTAAAAAGGAAAAAGTATGTGTGGGAGCCGTATGATGGACCACAATCAAGTTACGCCTCCGTCTATGCCCATGGTATTTCGAGTGTGTAGCATGGTACGTATGCCGCCATTTGGTCAGGACTGAGATGGAGGCCGAATTGCTAGTCGAGCTCCTGAAGAGCTGGACTATCCTGCTGCAGAGTAGTCCGGACTCGTTTGACAGTGTCCGGGAGCGTGGTCGCCGAATTAAGGTTCTGCTTGTTAAGGCCGCTCTGTACTTCTGCTGCCAGGGTTGTGGTGTGCTCCTCAGTACAGAGGGAGTGCTCCGTGTTTCCATTGACTGTGATGACACCGTGTGGTCCGGGCATCTTGAGCTTGAGATAAGCATGGTGTGGCACCGCCTTGAATCACGCAAATGCGGTTCATCCGAGCAGTGTGTGATAACCACTGCGGAATGGGACGATATCGAAGATCAAGTCCTCACTTCGGATGTTGTCCGGAGATCTGAAGACGACTTCCAATGTAATTGAGCCTATGCAGAAGGCCTCTACACCTGGTATTACTCCTTTAAAGGTAGTTTTTGTGGGCCTGATTCTTGACAGATTGATGCCCATTTTGCGGACTGTATCCTGATAGAGTAGGTTGAGGCTGCTGCCACCGTCCATGAGGATGCGCGTAAGGTGGCATCCATCAATGATTGGGTCGAGGACCAGTGCGGCTAAACCTCCATGACGGATACTGGTCGGATGGTCCCTGCGATCGAAGGTGATCGGATAGGACGACCATGGGTTGAATTTTGGGGAGACTTGTTTTATCGCATAGACGTCCCTGAGCGCACGTTTGCACTCCCTCTTGGGGATATGGGTAACGTATGTCATGTTCACCATTTTGACCTGGGGGGGAACTTGTTCTGTCCCCCTGTGTTCGGCGAACGGGGCTCCTCGTCGTCATTCTCACTTTGCGACCCCTTCTCATTGTCTTCAGCATTTAACTTGCCGGCCTGTTTAAAGACCCAACAGCTCCGGTGGGTATGATTAGCTGGTTTATCAGGGGTGCCGTGGATCTGACATGGACGATCGAGTATGCGGTCCAAGATGGAAGGGCCATGATTATTCCTTTTATATGGCTTCTTCCACTAACCGTACTTGGAGCCACTGAATCCAGCGTTGATTGCCGTGTCATCAGTATTATCACCATTGTTTCGACACTTATGCCTGTTCCGTCGGGGCTTGCCGTTGCTATTTCTGGCTTCAGAGGTGCCAGGTTCGCTTGCATTGTTATTGCTACGGGCTAGCCAGCTATCTTCACCCGCACAAAAGCGGGTCATAAGTGCCGTGAGGGTCGCCATGGACTTCATCTTTTCTTGGCCGAGGTGTCGGGCGAGCCATTCGTCGCGGATGCTGTGTTTAAAAGCCGCTAGGGCTTCAGCATCCAGACAGTCGATGATCTGGTTCTTTTTAGTTAAGAACCTTGTCCAGAATTTCCTAGCTGACTCTCCGGGTTGTTGGACTATGTGACTGAGGTCATCGGCATCTGGAGGTCGGACGTATGTACATTGGAAGTTGTCGCGGAAGGCGTCTTCCAGGTCCTCCCAGCTGCCAATGGAATTTTCGGGCAGGCTGTTCAACCAGTGCCGAGCTGGCCCCTTGAGTTCTAGTGGGAGGTATTTGTTGGCATGAAGATCATCACCGCGGGCCATATGAATATGGAGAAGAAAATCTTCGATCCATACCGCGGGGTCTGTTGTCCCATCATATGATTCGATGTTCATGGGTTTAAACCGTTCTAGGAATTCATGCTCCATTACTTCATCAGTGAAGCAAAGGGGGTGTGCAGCGCCTCTATATCAGGCCAGATCGCGACGTAGTTCGGATGGAGTCCGTCCGCGGTTTTCGGCCCGGACGTGATTCTGCTTGTCATGTTCGGCTTGATAGCCGTCGTCGCGCGTCGGGGCACGCCCCCGTGATCGGTAGATCGATCTGGCCGGATCTGCTTTATTCTTTAGGTCCTGCCGCAGGTCATATGTGTTTCCCCGAACTGTTGTGTCTCTACATTTACGGCGAGATAGTATGGGCCGGTGTTCGGCTTGAGTTGCCTTTTTGTCCCGGCCACGTGGTGGTCGGTCAGCTGCATTACGTGCTGCTAGTACGGGCTCGTGTACCTCGTCGTCGAATTGAGGTAGCGGTTTATGCTTCAGGTAACTTTTGGTTGGGCGCACGAGGCCATATTCCTCGGCTGCCAGGACATTAGTCCATCGGTCGTTGAGTAGATCTTGATCAGCTTGAAGCTGCTGCTGTTTCTTTTTCAGGCTCCTCGCAGTGGCTATTAGCCATTGCTTAAAGCGCTCCTGCTCGAGAGATTCCTCAGGCATGATAAAGTTTTCGTCACCGAGGCTCACCTCATCCTCGAAGGGTGGAAGGTAATTACTGTCCTCCGAGTCTTCATTTGCAGCCTGTTCATCAGGGCTAACTTGCCCATCCTCCCGATCGTCTTGTGCAGAGTTTTGCTCGACGGGGTTTTCTTGGTCTTCAGTATCATCCGGAGTATTGTTGTCACTCGTGCCGGTATTGCTGTCTTTGTTGCAGTGTGATTTAGAGAGGCGCCATTGGCACTTTGGTTGTATCTCGGAGGTTTATCCTCTGCTGGATTTTTATCATTATCGTTGTCACCCTCCTTGGGTGTATACACCATGTACACGTCATACGAAGAGGTGGCCGTCCAGTGTCCGGTAAACGGCGAGTTTACGGCTTGCTCGTCTCCAGCATCGTCGTCCATACCGTCGATGTCTTCGGAGCCGTAGTCGAGCATGTCAGTTAAGTCCTCGACTGTGGCGATTAAGTGGGTGGTGGGTGGGACGTAAAATTCCCCGCTCCCAGCCCCTAGTCCGGGCTAGGCATAGTTCGGATGTTCCTCCTTTGTAATCACGAGGAATCGCATCAAGTCCAGAGCCTCGCTTAAAGGTGAGGTTTGTCGAGGGAGGAAAGAATCCATGGAGTATGGCGGGAAGGGAATTCCTCGGCCGAGCGCACACGATGCTGACTCCGGGAGTTCGGAGCCACTGTCCATGGAAGAGTCCGGCTTTGTGATGGTTGCCGGCGACACTGCTTCCTCTGGCTCTCCAGTACTGGGCCTACTGGCCACAGGTAGTCTAGCGGGTTTAGAAATCCCGTCTTCGGTCCTGGCGAGGCGCTCCGACTCTAAGGCCAGAGTGGAGGTTGGGGTCGTGAATCCTTGGAAGATAAAGTCTCCTCGGATATCAGCGACATAATCCAAGTTTCTAAAACTAATCTGGTGACCTGGGGCGTAGCTGTCAATCTAGTCTACATGGCCAAGCAAGTTGGCCCGTAGTGCAAAGCCGCCGAACATAAAGATCTGGCCGGGGAGGTAAACCTCCGCCAGGCCAGCTTTGTTGTAGATGATTGAGGGAGCCATCGAACCTTCTCGCGACGACGCAGCGGAACTCTCAGTGAAAGCACCAATGTCGGTGTTAAAACAGGCGGATATCGGGTAGGGGGGCCCGAACTATGCGTCTAAGTTTGATGGTAACAGGAGGCAAGGGACATGATATTTTACCCAGGTTTGGACCCTCTTGATGGAGGTAGTACCCTACGTCCTGCTTGATTGATATTGATGAATATGAGGATAACAAAAGTTGATCTACCACGTGATCGTGATGGCTAAAACCCTAGAAGTCTAGCCTGTATGATTATGATTGCCTCTACGAACTAAACCCTCCAGTTTATATAGACACGGAAGGGGGCTAGGGTTGTACAAAGTCAGTTACAGAGAAAGGAATCTTCATATCCGAACACCAGGCTTGACATCCACGCCAAGAAGAGTCCCATCCAGACACGGGAGAGAGTCTTCCGTCTTGTATCTTCACAGCCCATTAGGCCGACCCATGTCACACAGGCCGGACGCCTGAGGACCCCTTAATCCAGGACTCCCTCACATGGCACTATAGGTGGAATAGAATGGTGGTTGTGGATAAGACAAAAAGGAGAAGATAGCATCACATAAACTAGGTGTATCAACGGGCTATGGAGATGACCATCAATAGATATCAATGTGAGTGAGTAGGGATTGCCATGCAACGGATGCACTAGAGCTATAAGTGTATGAAATATAAAAAAGAAACTAAGTGGGTGTGCATCCAACTCGCTTGCTCATGAAGACCTAGGGCATTTTGAGGAAGCCCATCATTGGAATAGACAAGCAAAGTTTTATGATGAAAAATTCCCACTAGTATATGAAAGTGACAAAATAGGATACTCTCTATCATGAAGATCATGGTGTTATTTTTGAAACACAAGTGTGGAAAAAGGATAGTAGCATTGCCCCTTCTCTCTTTCTCTCTCATCTTTTTTTATTTGGGACTTTTCTCTTTTTTATGGCCTCTTTATTTTTAATTTTTCATCCGGAGTCTCATCCCAACTTGTGGGGGAATCATAGTCTCCAGCATCCTTTCCTCACATGGGACAACGATCTAATAATGATGATCATCACACTTCTATTTACTTACAACTCAAGAGTTACAACTCGATACTTAGAACAAAATATGACTCTATGTGAATGCCTCCGACGGTGTACCGGGATGTGCAATGAATCAAGAGTGACATGTATGAAAAAATTATGAACGGTGGCTTTGCCACAAATACGATGTCAACTACATGATCATGCAAGGCAATATGACAATGATGGAGCGTGTCATGATAAACGGAATGGTGGAAAGTTGCATGACAATATATCTCGGAATGGCTATGGAAATGGCATAATAGGTAGATATGGTGGCTGTTTTGAGGAAGGTAAATGGTGGGTTTATGGTACCAGCGAAAGTTGCGTGGTACTAGAGAGGCTAGCAATGGTGGAAGGGTGAGAGTGCGCATAATCCATGGACTCAACATTAGTCATAAAGAACTCACATACTTATTGCAAAAATCTATTAGTTGTCGAAACGAAGTATTACACGCATGCTCCTAGGGGGATCGATTGGTAGGAAAAGACCGTCGCTCGTCCCCGACTGCCACTTATAAGGAAGACAATCAAAAAATAAATCATGCTCCAACTTCATCACCTAATGGGTCACCATATGTGCATGCTACGGGAATCACAAACTTTAACACAAGTATCTATCACATTCACAACTAATCAACTAGCATGACTCTAATATCACCATCTTCATATCTCAAAATAATCATAAAGAATCAAACTTCTCATAGTATTCAATGCACTTTATAAGGAAGTTTTTATTATACCCATCCTGGATGCCTATCATATCAGGACTAATTTTATAGCCAAAGAAAATTACCATGCTATTCTAAAAGAATCTCAAAAAAATATAAGTGAAGCATGAGAGATCAATAATTTCTATAAGATAAAACCACCACTGTGCTCTAAAAAGATATAAGTGAAGCACTAGAGCAAAATTATCTAGCTCAAAAGGTATAAGTGAAGCACATAGAGTATTCTAATAAATTCCAATTCATATGTGTCTCTCATAAAAGGTGTGTATAGAAAGGATGATTGTGGTAAACTAAAAAGCAAAGACTCATATCATACAAGACGCTCTAAGCAAAACACATATCATGTGGTGAATAAAAATATAGCCTCAAGTAAAGTTACTGATAGATGAAGATGAAAGAGGGGATGCCTTCCGGGGCATCCCCAAGCTTAGGCTTTTGGTTGTCCTTGAATTTTATCTTGGGGTCCCTTGGGCATCCCCAAGGTTTGGCTCTTACCAATCCTTATTCCAAAGTCCATCAAATCTTTACCCAAAAACTTGAAAACTTCACAACACAAAACTTCAACAGAAAATCTCATGAGCTCCTTTAGTATATGAAAATAAACCACCACTTTAAGGTACTGTAATGAACTCATTCTTTATTTATATTGGTGTTAAACCTACTGTATTCCAACTTCTCTATGGTTCATACCCCCCCCCCCCGATACTAGCCATAGATGCATCAAAATAACCAAACAACACATGAAAATAGAATCTGTCAAAAACAGAACAGTCTGTAGCAATCTGGAGGTTTCGTATACTTCTGTAACTCCAAAAATTCTGAAACGTTAGGAAGACCAAGATAATTTGTATATTGATCTACTTCAGTTGGATTGGGTATTTTATCGCTCTCTGGTAAAAGATGAAAATTATTTTCATGAGCGCATACTTTCTGTTTTTATCTGGAAGATCAAAGAACAATCACCCAAGAAGATCCTAAAGGCTTACTTGGCACAAACACTAATTAAAACATAAAACACAATCATAACAGAGGCTAGATGAATTATTTATTACTAAACAGGAGCAAAAAGAAAAGAAAAAATAAAATTGGGTTGCCTCCTAACAAGCGCTATCGTTGAATGCCCCTACCTAGGCATCTACAATTTTAATGATGCTCACATGAGAGATAGCAATGGAAACACGAAGGGAGCATCATGAAGCATATGAAAATCACATCTAAGTCTAACATACTTCCTATGCATAGGCATTATATAGGCAAACAAATTATCAAGACAAGCAAAAACTAGCATATGCAAGGAAGGAGAAAGAAACAATAGCAATCTCAACATAACGAGAGGCAATTTAGTGACACGAAAATTTCTACAACCATATTTTCCTCTCTCATAATAATTACATGTAGGATCATAATCAAATTAAATAATATAACTATCACATAAAAATTTCTCTTCATGGTCCACATGCGTGCAAAGTTGACACTCTTCCGAAATAGTGGGATTATCATAAAATAAAGTCATGACCTCTCCGAACCCACTTTTATCAAAAACTTCATAAGATTGAACATTATCCAAATATGTGGGATCTAAAGTTGACACTCATTCAAACCCACTTTAAATATTATTTCAAACATTATTATCAATCTCATATTCATCATGGGGCTTAAATAAATTTTCAAGATCATTGCGACAAGTAGAGGACATAGCAAAACTAGCACCCCAAGCTTAGGTTTTTGCATATTATTAGCACAATTTACATCAACGGAATTTATAATAAAATCATTGCAATCATGCTTTTTATTCAAAGATCTATCATGAATAGCTTCATAAAGTAATTCATCACCCTTTTCAGATTCACGAATTTCAAGCAAAACCTCATAAAGATAATCTAGTGCATTCAACTCACTAGCAGCATGTTCATCATAATTGGATCTCTTAAAGAGATTAGCAAGTGGATGAGGATCCATAAACTTTTAGCAAGTGAAGATGCAAGCAAAAAGAAGGTACATGGTAACACAAGATCAAATGGAAGGAGGGCGAAGAAAAGGTAAAGGTTTTTGAAAATCGTTTTAGAAGTGGGGGAGAGGAAAACGAGAGGCGAATGGAAAATAATGTAATGTGAGGGAGAAGAGTTTTTGATGGGTACTTGGTATGTATTGACTTGGCGTAGATCTCCCCGGCAATGGCGCCATAAGTCCTTCTTGCTACCTCTTAGGCATGCGTTGGTTTCCCCTTGAAGAGGAAAGGGTGATGCAGCAAAGTAGCGTAAGTATTTCCCTCAGTTTTTGAGAACCAAGGAATCAATCCAGTAGGATACAATGCACAAGTCACCTAGTACCTGCACAAACAATCAAGAACCTTGCAACCAATGCGATAAAGGGGTTGTCAATCCCTTCATGACCACTCGCAAAATTGAGATCTGATAAAGATAGTAAGATAAATATTTTTGGCATATTTGTTGTATAGATTGGAAAGTAAAGATTGCAAAATAGTAAACAAGATGCGACGAAAATGAAAGAGATGCAATATAATAAGAAAGAGACCCGGGGGCCAAAGGTTTCACTAGTGGCTTCTCTCAAGAAAGCATGTATTACGGTGGGTGAACAAATTACTGCTGAGCAATTGATAGAAAAGTGCATAGTTATGAAGATATCTAAGGCAATGACCATGAATATAGGCATCACGTCTGTGTCAAGTAGATTGAAACGATTCTGCATCTACTACTATTACTCCACACATCGACCACTATCCAGCATGCATCTAGAGTATCAAGTTCATAAGATCAGAGTAACAGTTTAAGAAGGATGACATGATGTAGAGGGATAAACTCAAGCAATATGATATAAACCCCATCTTTTTATCCTCGATGGAAACCATACAATACATGCCTTGCTGCCCCTACTGTCACTGGGAAAGGACATCGCAAGATTGAACCCAAAGCTAAGTGTCGGTGTCAAAACCGGCGGATCTCGGGTAGTGGGTCCCGAACTGTGCGTCTAGGCCGGATGGTAACAGGAGGCAGGGAACACGATGTTTTACCCAGGTTCGGGCCCTCTTGATGGAGGTAAAACCCTACGTCCTGCTTGATTAATATTGATGATATGGGTAGTACAAGAGTAGATCTACCACGAGATCAAGGAGGCTAAACCCTAGAAGCTAGCCTATGGTATGATTGTTGTATATGGAGTTGATCGCCTACGGACTACAACCCTCCGGTTTATATAGACACCGGATAGGGTTAGGGTTACACAGAGTCGGTTACAATGGTAGGAGATCTTGAATATACGCATCGCCAAGATTGCCTTCCACGCCAAGGAAAGTCCCATCCGGACACGGGACGAAGTCTTCAATCTTGTATCTTCATAGTCCAGGAGTCTGGCTGAAGGTATAGTCCGGCTACCCGAACACCCCCTTATCCAGGACTCCCTCAGTAGCCCCTGAACCAGGCTTCAATGATGACAAGTCCGACGCGCAAATTGTCTTCGGCATTGCAAGGGTAGTGTAAACACTAAGAGTAGTGTCCGACTCTGCAAAATAAGCTTCCACATATCGCCATAGAGAATAATATTAACACAAATCAAAACTGTTGACGTATTCCGCAGTGTGTCATCACACTACGACCAAGTCCTTTACTCGAATCGTTTTTACTTTTCCACCTCAGCATGTTTTGCGAGGCGGTTTCCTTAGCACGTCTTGTCAAAGCAGAGATCGTGTACCCCCTTTACGGGATTCTCATCAATACGGGCGTGGGTAACCCAACCGCGCCATTTATCACGACGCTTGGGAGGCAAGCGAGTTTTACTAGGCTGGTGGGGACGCACAACCGCATCCGCCCATATAAGGGGATAAGGATCCACCTTTTTACCTACGCCTTCTTCCTCCTTTGCCTATCCATCTCCTGCGCACTCGAGCTCCAGCGCCCAAGCCCGCACTTCCCACCTCAACCTTCTCCAGCAATGTCCGGAGCGGGAGGCAAGTGGATGGTCTCCTCCGCTACGGAGGGCCAAGTCAAGAAGCTAAGGAAGGCCGGATACCTGTCCAAGGACATCGTGCACTGGCTTCCCGAAAAGGGGCAGCTTCTCCCCACCCCAAGGCCCCATGAGAGGTTAGTATTTCTTCCCCACTTCCTCCGCGGACTGGGTTTTCCACTTCACCCATTTGTCCGGGGGCTCATGTTCTACTACGGCCTGGATTTCCATGATCTGGCCCCGAACTTCATCCTCAACATCTCGGCGTTTATCATCGTGTGCGAGGCTTTCCTCCGCGTCCGCCCTCATTTCGGCCTCTGGCTCAAGACCTTCAACGTCAAGCCCAAGGTGGTGCGCGGCAGCCAGGCGGAGTGCGGAGGTGCCATGGCGGGCAAGATGGCCAACGTCCTATGGTTCGAGGGCTCTTTTGTGGAGACCCTAAAGGGGTGGCAATCCGGGTGGTTTTACATCACCGAGCCACGCGATCTGAACTGGATCGCAGCCCCCGAGTTCCGATCTGGACCCCCACACGGCTTATGTCCTGGAAAGAGACGTGCCTGTCATGGGGTGATGAAAAAGAGGTGACCGGATTGCAAACATGCATCCAGTCCCTGGTGAACAAGCCAATCCGGCTTGTTAATGTAATCCAGGTTATGCTCGTCCGCCGGATCCTCCCGTGCCAACAACGGGATTTTAATCTGTGGGAGTTCGACCCAGCGCAGCACCAAACCCTTAGCAGGCTCTTCGACACGACGTACGAAGATGCCTGGAAGGTGCTATTCAAGGGCGCCGAGGCTCCCGTATCCGCTTCCGAGGACCGCGGATACAGCTCGCAGCGTCACGCTAGCGAGGTAAGCTATCTTCACCTTTTACAAGATGTTAAGCTTTCTTCATAGTTTGACTCTATGCGGGATCTAAACTCCCTTACCTTTGACAGGCTTGGCGGGCGATATCCGGACTGATTAACTGTCCGGCTCCGCTGCCCGACGACCCAGCCCCAGCTCTACTAGTGAAGCTGCTGGTTCCGGCGCCTTATGTGGTGCCAGAGAAGAAGGCCAAGAAGAAGAAGACCACGGGGACTCGAAGGAGTGCTCGTAACATGGTGGTGTCGGACTCGTCATCCGACGAGTCCGAGACGCCCTCTTCCCGTGAAAACGAGGAGGAGGAAGAAGAAAACTCTCCCCCCCAGCGGAGGGAGGAGAGAAGAGGAAGGCCGCCCCAACGGGGGAGGCCGAGGGGTCTAGGAAAAGGAAGACCCCTCCGCCGGACTACTCCCCCGACGCCGAAGAGGGCGGAGAGGAGTGGCCAAACAGGGCCAAGCGTCCAGCGAAATCGTAAGTTCGGACATCAGAGTAACTCATGATGTTCCTTTGTTGCATAGCTTTCCCTAATGTCGAACGTAATTATGCAGCCCGCCCCAGGCCGAATTCAACGAATCGTCGGGCGGCTCCCTGGACTCATCGGACGTGAACTCAGTTCCGCCCGCTGTCTCCCCCCGCACTGCAGACGATGCCGAAGTGGCGTCGCGACAAGATCCGGGGTAGGAGGAGGTGGTCCCGGAGGAGCCGCAAGGCAACCTCCCAGACTCCAGGAGTGAAGGGGATATGTTCCCCCAGGGCTCCAAGTCCGGCTTTGTGCCGGACACCGCGCTGGAATCTTCCACAGTTCCGGACCGCGGTAGGCGAACTCCTTCCAAGAGGAGCAAGCCTTCTGAGCCGGCGGCCTCCGTCCAACCGGAGGTGCCGGACAATCTGCTGGAGGTGCCTGACGGCGCCTCCATCGACTAGGGGCACCGTACTATTATGAGTATGGTGATCCAGAAGGTTCAGTCCGCCATGAGCGGACTGACTGAAGCTTGCGCTAGCCTTCTAACAGGCTTCGAGGTAAGTAAAAATATGTAAAAATATTACCGCATAGATAGTAGCCCCTGATGCTCTGTTTGGCGTTCGGAAAGAAAAGCCGAATAGAGGATCTATTAAATATCGCAGGAGTCTAACAAAAAAGAGTCAATATGTGTATGCAGGCTTCGCTGCTATCCACCGCCGTACTGACTGCGGAGGTGGGTGTCCTGAAGCAGGACCTTGGGCGGACCGAGCGAGAGCTCGGCCTTGCCAAGCGGCGGCTCGAGGAGAGAGAAGGTAAGAAATACCTTACAGAAAAAGTGCCTATAAAAAGGCGTGATTGCAAAAAAAAATTACAGGATTGTACTGCTTATTGTAGGGGCCACGACTGAGGTGGCGACCCTTAAGCAGGCGCTGTCTGAGGCCAAAAAGAAAACATCCGCGGAGCGCACCGAGCGAGACAGACTTGGGGCTCAGGTCGGCGAGGTGCAGCAAGAGCTTCAGGCTCTCATGAAAAAACATGAGAGTTTGGAGCTTGAGTCAAAGGCGCAAGCATCCGAGCTCGCGACGGCCCTTTAGACTGCCAAGTCTGCCAAGGCCGAAGCCCAAAAGGCCCTCCAAGAGTTGGAGGAGATGAGGAAGATAGCAGCGGGTAAGGCATTCTTCATGCAAAGCAGAAATATAAAAGTAAACTACTTGTTACTTACCCGAATCCGGAGCTCTCTAGGGGCATTTGCAGATCTTCCCCGCAGCGTATCCGATGCCGCCACATTCTACCGAGCTGAAGAGGGCAGCTCGACGGAGAAGGTGTTCTGGTCTCAGTATTCTGAGGCCGGACACCCTGTGCCTTTGAACGACCAGCTGAAACAGCTGGTCGAGCTCCACAAGGCGGCCGAACAGGCCATGAAGGGCTTCATAGTTCGGCTGTGGCCCAGAGAGGCCCTGCCTGGGAGCTATTTCGGGCTGGTGCGGCGGCTGGTGGAGGCCTGTCCAAGGCTCAAGGTTATCAACCGCTCCGTCTGCATCGAAGGTGCCCGTCGGGCCCTTGCCCGTGCAAAGGTGCACTGGGGTAAGCTGGACGGTGAGAAGCTTGTGAAGGACGGGCCGCCACCGGGGAAGGAGCATCGCAAGCCCGAGAACTACTACAAGGATGTTCTTGCAGGTGCCCGCCTTGTGGCGGATGAATGTACCAAGGATGTGATTTTTGAATGAACTCGCTCGTGTTTATCCTGTGCGCTGAAAACTTGTTCATATGCGCTAAGCAATGCTTATTGAATTTAAAATATTACTTTCTGTGTGGCCGTTTATCAAAAAATTGAGAGATGGCCAGTCGTCGGCTTCTGTCCCCGTGCCACTAGTGCTGGGGTGTTCGGGATAAACCTGAGCGCTCTTTTTCCCATAGTTGGGTCCTTCGAGGGAGGCGCTCAGCACAATGAACCAGGCAATCGGACTATAATGCTTGAACACTCTCACTTAGTCATAGAACTCTATAATTTTAAATTTCAGCGAAGCCCCTAGATCGGAAGACCGAGTTCGGGCGCTATCACGCCTTGGCCGGACAGAGCCGGCTCCTCGCCCTAAGCGGCATAAGTCTTAGGGACTCGAAAAAACCTCTCGAACAGCGACCGGTCTCTCGCTCATCATGACAGTCAGTTTTAGCTTTCTCCACTGAGGTGCTTAACCCAGCTCAACCGGGGCACAATCGCAGTGGTTCTCCTAGTGCTACCTTAGCCGATATAGCGGAACGTAAGGCACCAAAACATAGGAGCCGGGCAAACCCAACTATTGACCCAAATCATGATTCGGAGCCGATGCATATAGTGCTATAAGTTCGGGGTGCCGCACTTGTGAAAGTGTACGGACTTCTCACACCATTATGAGGGGTACTGAAGCCCCTGGCGTGTTTGCCGTACCATGGTGTACGGGTGCAATCATGTCATTTAATAAACATAAATGTGAAAAGAAGATAATGCAAAAAATAGACAAAAGCTAAGCATTGTTTATAGAGAGGCTATTTATCAAAGCCGAACGATACAAATAGTGCGGTAAGCAAAAGATATTGGACTATTCAGTATGTCCTGACCAGGGGCAGGCCGCGGAATTGTATTTAAAACAGGTATAACAGAGACCACCTGGGAGTTCCATAATGCGGCATGGCTTGTCTGCCTCCCTGGATCTTGCATCGTTTGTGCGGCAGTCGAATTGCCGAACAGGTCGTCCGAAGTATGGAGTCCTGAAAGTAAGAAAAAATTAAAAAAAGAATCCGGCAGCCCCTAGTACGTTTTAAGCCGTATTTTGGGCATGCCGTTATTGTGCCCCTTCCCCTGTGCCCATGGTATTTCAAGGGCGTAGTTATGTACGCGAGGTACTGGTTTCGCTATGTTGCGAAAGCTGGGGTTGGGGCCGCATTGCTACGCTTGCTCAGAGTGTGCCAGGCGGTCCTGCTGTGGGTTACTCCGCGCGCTTGGCAGTGTCTGGCTTTTTAATGGCCGGACTGGAGAATTGCCTGAGAAGGCTACTTTGTACCTCCGCTGCGAGAGCCGCCGTATGCTCCTCCGTACGGAGGGAGCGTTCGGTGTTTCCGTTGACCGTAATTACTCCTCGAGGGCCTGGCATCTTGAGCTTGAGATATGCGTAGTGCGGCACCGCATTGAACTTTGTGAATGCGGTTCGTCCGAGCAGGGCGTGATAGCACTGCGAAACGGGACTATATCGAAGATTAACTCTTCGCTTCGGAATGTCCGGGGATCCGAAGACCACTTCAAGTGTTACTGAGCCTGTACAGTTGGCTTCTACACCTGGTATATACGCCTTTAAAGGTCGTTCTTTGTGGGCTTAGATCCTTGAGGGATCTATGCCCATTTTCCGCACTGTGTCCTGATAAAGCAGGTTCAGGCTACTGCCGCCGTCCATGAGGACTCTTGTGAGATGAAATCCGTCGAATGATTGGGTCGAGAACCAATGCGGCGAAGCCGCCATGACGGATGCTAGTGGGATGGTCCCTTCGATCAAAAGTGATCGGGCAGGAGGACCATGGGTTGAACTTTGGGGCGACTGGCTCCATCGCGTATACGTCCCGTAGCGCACGCTTCCGCTCCCTCTTGGGAATGTGGGTTGCGTATATCATGTTCACCGTCCGCACTTGTGGGGGAAAGCCCTTCTGTCCATTGTTGTTCGGCGGCTTGGGCTCCTCGTCGTCGCTGTGCACCCCTTGTTGTTTTCGGCTCTTAACTTGCCTGCCTGCTTGAACACCCAACATCCCTGTTGTGTGATTGGCTGGCCTTTCGGGGGTGCCATGTATCTGGCACAAGCGGTCGAGTATTCGGTCCAAACTGGACGGGCCCTGAGTATTCTTTTTGAATGGCTTTTTCCGCTGACCGGATTTATAGCCTTGAATCCGGCATTGACTGCCGTGTCTTCATTGCTCGTGCTGCTAACGCGGCGTTTTTGCTTATTCCGACGTGTCCTGCCACTTTTGTCCTTGGTATTTGAATTACCAGGGTTCTTTGATAAGTTGTTACTGCGAGCTAGCCAGCTGTCTTCTCCCGTGCAAAAGCGGGTCATGAGTGTCGTGAGGGCTGCCATGGATTTCGGCTTTTCCTGTCCCAGGTGCCGGGCAAGCTCACGATGTTATGCTTGAAGGCTGCTAGGGCCTCTGCGTCCGGACAGTCGACTATCTGGTTTTTCTTTGTTAGGAACCGTGTCCAGAATTGTCTGGCCGATTCCTCTGGCTGCTGAATTATGTGGCTTAAGTCGTCGGCATCCGGCGGTCGCACGTAAGTGCCCTGGAAGTTGTCGAGGAATGCGGCTTCCAGGTCCTCCCAAGAACCGATTGAGTCTGCTGGCAAGCTGTTAAGCCAATGCCGGGCCGGTCCTTTAAGTTTGAGCGGGAGGTATTTGATGGCGTGTAGATCATCGCCGCATGTGGATGTGAAGGAGATAATCCTCGATCCATACCGCCGGATCTGTTGTGCCATCGTATGATTCGATGTTTACGGGTTTGAAACCCTCTGGGATTTTATGATCCATTATTCATGAAGCATAGCGGGTGTGCGGCGCCTCTGTACTGGGCTATATACGACGCAGCTCGAGAGCTATGTCTGTTGTGTTCGGCCCGGCCGGATTTGTTGTATCCAGGAGTGAAGATCATTGTCACATCGTAGGGCGCCTGCGCGATCCGTAGATCGATCTTGTTTGTCTTGCCTTATCCTCCAGTATGTCTCGCAGGTCGGGCGCATTTTCCCATGCCTTAGTTGAGCGGCGTCGGGGCATGGCTTGGGTGGAGGGCCGACAGGCCTCTCTATCGCGGCCGCGAGGTGGCCGGTCTGCCATGTCATGGCTGGTGATGTAGGTGCTTCCTCCTCTGATCGGGGTAGCGCTTGCGCTTCGGGTAACTCTTGGAGGGGCGTTCGAGTTCATACTCTTCGGCCGCAAGGACTTCAGTCCATCTGTCAGCTAGCAAATCTTGGCAGCTCTAAGCTGTTGCTGCTTTTTCTTGAGGCTGCTTGCCATGGCTAAAAGCCTGTGTTTAAAACGCTCTTGTTCGGCGGGGTCTGATGGTATGACGAATTCGTCGTCATCGAGGCTTGCCTCGTCTTCGGAGGCGTATAGTTATCATCCTCGACCTCTCGGTCTGCCGCTCTCTCATGAGGGCTGGCTTCTCCATCTTCCTGTGCCAAATTCTTGCTGAGGTGGGTGTTCTTCGGCGCTATCCGGGGTAGTATTATCTCCCGTGCCGGAATCACCATTTTTGCTTTGGCGGGATTTAGAGCGGCGCCGCTGACGCCGGCGCTTTTGCTGTTTCTTGGGGGCGTCATCCCACTGTTCCATCGCCATCTCCATCTTTTGGAGTATCCACCATATATATGTCATATGACGAGGTGGCCTTCAGCGCCCTACAGGTGCTGGTTCCTGTTCGTCTCCTACATCGTCGTCCATGCCGTCGATGTCTTCGGAGCTGAAGTCAAGCATGTCGGTTAGAATCGTCGACAGTGGCTACAAAGTGGGTGGTGGGTGGGCTTTTTTCTTCATCGTCCGTCATCCATCGCTGACCGTAGTCCGGCCAGGGCTCTCCTGATAAAGAGAGAGACTTAAGAGAATTCAGGATGTCGCCAAAGCGATGCTGAAAGATGTCTGCGGCGGTGAACTCCATCGCCCAATCGGATTCGATTGGCAGGGGCGCGGGGGGTTCGGAGTCCGGGGAGGAGTCCGGATCCTCGGAGTCAACGGGTCGTGCAGAGTGCGGGGCTAGCATTCGGCTCGATCGCTTTTGGGATCGCAGCCCCCGAGGTGACGTCCAACCGCTCATCCTTGATTGGCGCAATAGGCTCCGAGTTAGGGGTCGGAACCGATGCGTGTGCGGCCTCCAGGACACTGTCCGGGGGCAGAGCTAGATGATGCCTCTCGAGATAGTGCGGCGCGCTTGGCCGTGGCTTGAGTCCGTCGAAGATCAAGTCTCCGCGGATGTCAGCCGTGTAGTTTAAGCTTCCAAACCTGACTTGATGGCCAGGGGCGTAGCTTTCGATCTTCTCCAGGTGGCCGAGCAAATTGGCCCGCAGAGCGAAGCCGCCAAAGACGAAGATCTGTCCGGGGAGCAAAGTCTCATCCTGGACCGCATCGTTGTTGATGATCAAAGGAGCCATCAGGCCTAAAGGCGACGACACAGAGGAACTCTCAATGAAAGCACCAATGTCGGTGTCAAAACCGGCGGATCTCGAGTAGTGGGTCCCGAACTGTGCGTCTAGGCCGGATGGTAACAGGAGGCAGGGAACACGATGTTTTACCCAGGTTCGGGCCCTCTCGATGGAGGTAAAACCCTACGTCCTGCTTGATTAATATTGATGATATGGGTAGTACAAGAGTAGATCTACCACGAGATCAAGGAGGCTAAACCCTAGAAGCTAGCCTACGGTATGATTGTTGTATATGGAGTTGATCGCCTATGGACTACAACCCTCCGGTTTATATAGACACCGGATAGGGTTAGGGTTACACAGAGTCGGTTACAATGGTAGGAGATCTTGAATATCCGCATCGCCAAGCTTGCCTTCCACGCCAAGGAAAGTCCCATCCGGACACGGGACGAAGTCTTCAATCTTGTATCTTCATAGTCCAGGAGTCCGGCTGAAGGTATAGTCCGGCTACCCAGACACCCCCTAATCCAGGACTCCCTCACTAAGCACTTCTCCCATTGCGAGAAAGATCAATCTAGTAGGCCAAACTAAACCAATAATTCGAAGAGGCTTGCAAACATATCAAATCATCACTAGTACATCGACGTCCTAAACAAACAGTTTAAAACCCCTTTCCGCGACGGCATTTGGAACCGTCACCAAGTGAGTGTGGGCGATAGGGGGTCCTTCCCACACGATCCAGAAATCGTCGGGGATAGGCCCTCATGGGACCTAGGCTGGGGCCGTGTGCGATCGGGCGAGGCATGGAAACCTAATCATTTCCATAGGTATGTACATCCCACACGGTGAATCCCTGAAATCATTTCCGTAGGTATGTAAATCCCACACGGTGAATCCCAGAAATCATTTCCGTAGGTATGTACATCCCACATGGGGAATCCCAGAAATCATTTCCGTAGGTATGTACATCCCACACGGGGAATCCCAAAAATCATTTCCGTAGGTATGTACATCCCACACGATGAATCCTAGAAAATCATTTCTATAGGTATGTACATCCCACATAGTTCTTTGTATGGAAAAGTTTGCGCAAGGTGGCCTAACGCAAACAGTTCACTACCGAAAGCCGTGTGTGATTGTTAGTTGATCGAACACACCTACTTTCTAGAAACCATGCAGGTTGTTTGAGTTCATCGCCCACGGTGCTGTCTGAGTAACCATTTGTAATAGAAAACCCCAATAAGCAGGGTAATTAGCCTATTATTGATAATCCATGTACTAATCAAACTGATATTTCTTATAAAACACGCCAGATATTTCATATCTGTATAAAAGCAACCAGGATTTCATAATCCAATTACATCAGATAGCTTCGGCACTCAGTTACGCCATTGCACAACAGCACCAAGTTTCACACGCATCATCAAAAACCTTTGGAAAGTAGCATCATACATGGTAAATAGACAGATGAATCTCAGGTGGGAAACTACAGAAGCGGAAGGCAAATATTGAGCCTTCAGTGATGTTGAATGTCCTTGCAACTTTAGGCCAGTGGCTATGGATAATTGCCCGCCCAACCTTCGTCCTCTTCAGAAAGACTTCAATGTTGTGCCGTGGGTGTTGAATGAATACCTTCCTCGCCTCTTGACCATGCAGGTGGTTTGAGAGGAATTCATCGGTGAACTGCTTTGAAAAGTACTGAAAACAAAGCTATGCATAAATCACTGTTGTAATTTTTGAAATGGCGCAAGGGGTAAAAACAAGGTAAAAGAGTTGGTACCATCCTATACTTGACTGATGTCTTCTTCATTTTGCAAACAAAGATCTTGCTGTTATTCATCGCAAGTTTCTTCATCCTAATAATCTTTCTGACTTTCTTAACTTGACTGATATTCATGGACATCTCATTTCCCCATATGCAAAATGGGTCAAACAGTGGGTCTAAGCCTCTGACAGCAGGACCTACATGTGCAAGACCAAACTGAAAGAAACCTAAATATTAGAATGATTCCTGCAACTTCACAATAATGTGCTATTAGCCAAAGGACCCTGCTTGAACAAACCTCGATGGTAAACCGCAGTGTCTCCCATTGTTTCCCTGCAACACACATAAGGAAGATCTTGATCAAATTAACTGAGAGTTGCCATACTATCAGTAGAATATGTATTGAGTATAGCCAAATTCGATTGGTGTCACATGCATAACAATACAAAATTGTACCCACAACAAATGAAAATCAAATTGCAGAACTGAACCAAACAGTTAAATGGACAGCAGACCAAATGAACCAAAATAGTTAACTAAGCATGCATTTCAGAATAGAAACATGTACGAGAAGATAAGACAATTAACAAAATAAAGAATGCTTGAGAATAGTACTACAAAATGTAGCAATTGTTGGACCAAAGTGTTAACTGAACATTACATTTCAGAGGACCAAACTGTTAACTGAACATCAGATTGCATATTAACATTACAGAGGACAAATCACTAGAAGGCACTGGCGGTGGCCTCGAGAAAACATCACGAACTGTATTTTAAAGTAGATAACCGCGTGGCAGTGTCGACGGTGGCCTCAAAGACGAGGTGCTCCTCCAAGATCTGGCGGTCGACACGCATGTCAACCATAGTGACCTTGTTCGCGCGTGCGGCCGCATGCTACTCAGCTCCATGTTATATTGTGTGTAAAATGGCTGTGGATGGCGCTTAATTGGATGAGGGGGCAGTGATTTCAGTGGAAGGTGTCGCTCCATCAGTCGGGGCATGTGGGACGGGAAAGGAGGAGGATGGTGTGTGTGTGGGGTGTGGATTACGTGACCATATCGACGAGGCCGCACATCAAGAAGAAGGGTCGGCGGCGAGGAGGTTGCGCAGCAAGAAGAAGGGTCGCCGGCAAGGAGGCGGCGCTATAAGAAGAAGGGTCACTGACGAGGAGGCGGCCCTGCAAGAATAATGGTAGCCGGCGAGGAGGTGGCGCTGTAAGAAGAAGGGTCGCCGACGAGGAGGCTGAGCTGCCAGTAAGCAGGAGTGAAGGTTTGAACTTTGAAAGCAAGGAGGAATAGTGGAAATGTGGCTTTTCATAGGAAGGAGGGGGCGGGAAGATAGATATTTCTGCGGTGGCCAAAAAAATTCGCTCGGTGCCGCGAGAAACTAGCGCGCAAGTGTGGTTCAAGCGGGGCGGTGGACTATAGAGGACGAAGCTTCCTGCGTAAGCCAGACAAGACGGTGCGCCAAGATATTTTATATCGCATCCCACACGATTCTTTCTAGTAACTGTTTGTGGTATACCTGATTGTTTCATTATGTTTTGAAAGACAAAATGGTGTTACGGAGGGAAAGGATGGTGTTTGAATTGCTAGAAAATTTACGTACAGTGAACATGTAACTTGTACATGAGTGTCGTGTTTAAATTTGGAATTATTCCGGGTTCGTTTGCATTTTTTATGCATTAATTGTGTTTCTGGGCATTTAATGTGCATAATTCAAATTTGAACTACCAGCGCATGCTCCATTGCACCAAAGTTTACTGAAAAATCACATGTGTGTCTTTGGGTGAATTTATAGGTCCCATGCAAGAAATGGGAATAAAATTCAAACATCTGGGTGTCGTGGCTCGGCCAGAATGATTGAGAAACTTGGTTTTTTAATTCCTATAAATCCAAAACACGGTTGAAAATCATGAAACTTGGCATGGTGTCATGACATGGCACCAGCATGCTGCAGTAATTTTTTTGGCCGAATTGGGACAAGCTTTGGTGTTAGCTTCTTGCAAACCAGAGCTTGCCTCAAGAAGGCTTATGGTTCCGAGAGGGAACGTGTCACCTCCGTGTGCGAAACGACATACGTACACTACCTTCTCCTGCCTTAATTTTTTACAGAGGTAGATTAGACCCAATAGAAGTATCGTGCTAAATTTTGGAATTATTCCGTGTTCGTTTGGCATTTTTTATACATTAATTGAGTTTCTACGCATTTAATGTGTATAATTGAAATTTGAACTACAAGCACATACTCCAGTGCACCAAAGTTGTTTGAAAAACCACATGTGTGTCCTTGGGTTAATTTCTAGATCCCATGCAAGAGATGGGAGTGAAATTCAAGCATCCGGGCATCGTGGCTCGGCCGGAAAGATTGAGAAACTTGGTTTTTTAATTCCTGTAATTCCAAAACACGCTTGAAAATCATGAAACTTGGCATGGTCTCATGACATGGCACCAACATGTTGCGGTAATTTTTTTGGCCGAATTGGGACAAGCTTTGGTGTTGGCTTCTTGCAAACCGGAGCTTCCCTAAAGAAGGCTCGTGGTTCCGAGAGGGAACATGTCACCTCCGTGTGTGAAACGACATACATACACTGCCTTCTCCCGCCTTAATTTTTTACACATCCAAATTAGACCAAACAGAAGTACCATGCTAAATTTTGGAATTATTCCATGTTTGTTTGGCCTTTTTTATACATTAGTTAAGTTTCTAGGCATTTAATGTGCATAATTCCAATTTGAACTACAAGCACAGGCTCCAATGCACCAAAGTTGTTTGAAAAATCACATGTGTGTCCTTGGATGAATTTCTAGGTCCAATGCAAGAGAGTGGAGTGAAATTCAAACATCTGGGCATCATGGCTCGGCCGGAAAGATCGAGAAACTTGGTTTTTTAATTCCTGTAATTCCAAAACATGCCTGAAAATCATGAAACTTGGCATGGTGTCACGACATGGCACGATCATGCTGCGGTAATTTTTTTGGCCAAATTGGGACAAACTTTGGTGTAAGCTTCTTGCAAACCGGAGCTTTCCTCAAGAAAGCTCATGGTTCCGAAAGGGAACGTGTAACCTCTGCGTGCGAAACGACATACAAACACTGCCTTCTCCCGCCTTCATTTTTTTACACAGCCAGATTAGACCAAATAGAAGTACCATGCTAAATTTTGGAATTATTCCGGGCTCGTTTCGCCTTTTTATACATTAATTGAGTTTCTGGGCATTTAATTTGCATAATTGAAATTTGAACTACAAGCACAGGCTCTAGTGCACCAAAGTTGTTTGAAAAATCACATGTGTGTCCTTGGGTGAATTTCTAGGTCCCATGCAAGAGATTGGAGTGAAATTCATACATTTGGGCGTTGTGGCTCGGCCGCAAAGATTGAGAAACTTGGTGTTTTAATTCCTGTAATTCCAAAACATGCTTGAAAATCATGAAACTTGGCATGGTGTCATGACATGGCACGAACATGCTGCGCTATTTTTTTTGCCGAATTGGGACAAGCTTTGGTGTAAGCTTCTTGGAAACCGGAGCTTCCTTCAAGAAGGCTTGTGGTTCCGAGAGGGAACGTGTCACCTCCTTGTATGAAACAACATACGTACACTGCCTTCTCCCCCTTTAATTTTTTTACATAGCCCGATTAGACCAAATAGAAGTACCGTGCTGAATTTTGGAATTATTCTGGGCTCGTTTCGCCTTTTTTATACATTAATTGAGTTTCTGGGCATTTAATGTGCATAATTCAAATTTGAACTACAAGCACATGCTCTAGTGCTCCAAAGTTGTTTGAAAAATCACATGTGTGTCCTTTGGTAAATTTCTAGGTCCCATGCAAGAGATGGGAGTGAAATTCAAACATTTGGGCGTCGTGGCTCGGCCGGAAAGATTGAGAAACTTGGTTTTTTAATTCCTGTAATTCCAAAACACACCTGAAAATCATGAAACTTGGCATGGTGTCATGACATGGCACCAACTTGTTGCGGTAATTTTTTTGGCTGAATTGGGACGAGCGTTGGTGTAAGCTTCTTGCAAACCAGAGCTTCCCTCAAGAAGGCTCACTACAAAAAAAAGACACATCCGTGACATTTTGGGCCGAACGAAAAATTTTCTGTCACACCTATGACACTTCTATGACGATAATTGTGACAAAATCTGGTATCATCATAGATGTGGTGGGGTCCTACTTATATGACAAAAATTCATGATAGAAAATGGGGTTTTCATCCTGGGCGGGCCGGAGATGCAGCTGCATGACATTCTTTGGGCCGTCCGATGACGGAAAAAACCGTGGTAGAAGCGAGGGCCAGGAAAATATCGGGGTGTTCCCGGTTACGGTGGGTGGTCGGGGCCGAGCGATCCACGTTTCTCTTGTACACACACGCGCGTGTGTGCGAGGCGTTGTGCTCTAACTGAACCCGAGCGATTGCACTGCAGGCTACGCGTTACTGAACTCGAGCGACCGATCAATGGCTGTTAACTGAGCTCGGTCGAGCGATTCCTTCGCTACTGCTGCTAACTGGAGCCAATCGATGCTGCCTCGAGATGAACAGTGAGCGTTGCTGAGGGGTTTAAATGAACAGTTCCCGATGGGGGTGGATGAACAGGACCCCGTGGTGTTGCCTCTGGATGAACGGGGCCCCGATCGATCGAGCCGGTTGGGTCTGGATGAATAGGACCCCGTGGAGGGCAGGATGAATAGGACCACCCTATGGAGGGCAGGATGAACAGTAGACAGTGGAGGGCTGGATGAACGGTAGCCCGTGGAGGGGTGGTTGAACAGGAGCCCGTGGAGAGGGCTGGTTGAACAGTAGCCGGTGGAGTAGCGCGCGGTGGAGGTTGGATGAACAGGAGCCCGTGGATGAACAGTCGCATGTGGAGGCTGGAGGAGGTCGACGGTGGATGAATAGTAGCCCATGGAGGCTGGAGGGGGTCGACGGTGGAGACGAACAGTATCCCGTGGAGTCCCGTTCAGCGGTACGCCACACCCCTCCCGATGAACAGGACACCTGTTTCGACCGTAGCGCTCCAACACAAGTCTGTTTCCTCCGTTTTGCGGTATGCCACAGCCCCCGATTAACAGGACCCCCGTTTCGACCGTAGGAGGCCTGTTTCCTCCGTTTTGCGGTAAGCCAGACCCCTCCCGATGAACAGGATCTCATTTCGAACGTGGCCAGTCAAACACAAGGCCGTTTCCTCTATTTTGCGTAAGCCAGGCCTCGTTTCCATCGGTTGTTCCGTCCAAGCCCTCCCGATGAACACGACGACGCATTCTGTTCCGACCCAGCCATTTGGCTCCCCATGAACACGGTGACGTCGTTGTTTCTCCGTTCCGACCCAGCCAAGTACAGGAGCCCTGGCCGTACGTATGCGCGAGTAGGCATTCGAGACCCCGCCCGTAGGTACGTACGTGGCCGTATTTACTTTCTTGCACCCTGGCCGCTGTACGTACATGTACAAGCTACGTGCGCACCTCTACTATGACACGTGCGTGCCTCTACATCGACCAGTATGTACGTACACGTTCGCGACCAGAATGACAACACTACGTATGCTTCGACCAGCTGGGTCCCGACTGTCAGGCACTTCCTTACGTGTGAAGATGTAGCTGGTGGGTCCCAACAATCAGGGGGGCAAATCGTTTTTGTTTTTTTATTGCCCGAACACACTTCCTTGCGTGCGAAGATGTAGCTGGTGGGTCCCAGCAGTCAGGGGAAAGAGTTTTTTCGCGAAATACGGTGGCCCATCCGATGGGTCCCCGCTGCCAGGTGGAGGAATAATTATTTTGCGCGTAATAAGGAGGCACTTCCTTGCTGCGGCCGTGGACCCAGCTGTCAGCCTCTCCACGTACAGTCCACGTCCGATGGAAGCCATTCCTTGACCACATTGACCACGCCGCGCCGAGAGCACCAGGGTGGTGGACGATGGCGAGGCCTAGGAAAGGGACGACGCGGAGCCGGGGAAGACGCGGCAGTGGATGCCCACGCGTAGAGGAGTACGAGGGTTTACTGTTTCGGCTGCGGTGGGAGGTTTCCGTCGCCGTGGAATAACAGGCGGTGTGGGTGAGTAGAGGGATGGCCTGGCCAGCAGTGGGAGTAGTAGGGGGCGGTGAGGCCTCCGCGACATCACAGCCGGCCATGGGAGGCAGGAGCACGCGACACGACCGGCGCTGCTTTGGGCGGCTGGAGCAAGAAGACCAACGGTTGAAGAAGCACTACGGCCGTTGGATAGACATCGTACGGTCATTGCAGCTAGAATCGTTTGTATTGACTAAGTTGACAAAGCCCTTGGTACGCGTCAACTTAGTAGGCCCACAGGTCAGCCTCCAAAACGGTGTGCCCCAGATGTCAGGGGGAGGAATCATTTTTTGGGCGGCTGAAGCAAGAATATCCGAGGTTGAAGAAGAAGCACGACATCCGTTGGATGGACATCCAACGGCCACAGCTGCCAGAACCGTGTGTTGTTGACAAAGCCTTGCACATGCGTCAACTTAGTTTTTTTAGGGGACGCGTCAACTTAGAAGGCCCACAAGTGTGTGGCAGAGAACATATAGCCCATTTGCGATTTGTAAGAATGTACAACCCATTTTTTATTCTAATGGAATTTACTACAGCCCAGTTACAGTTTGTTAAAAGTACAACCCATTTTCTAGCTAGGACAACAATTAATAATTTCACCCAACCGCTCAAAACAGAATTCAAAAAAAAATCCCACATTTTTATGGGATCCGAAATATTTTTATCCAAAATTTCTAGTCAGATTAAATATAATATCAAAATAAAGTTGTATTACATTAAAATCCAACGAAATATTGCGCGCGCAACAAGTAATGAAATTAAAATTTTCAAATTCCAAAAATAATATATTTTTTAAACTAATTACGCGTTTGGTGCATTTTTTTATAGTTACTGCCCAGTTATTATAATTACATCCCATTTATTATTTCTTAAAGTCCATTTTCTTGTTAAGCCTAATGCATGCCTCCTAGGAAAGTTTGCAGCCCAACGGGGAAGAGAATAACAAGTTGACCCGGATATTGTGTACAACTGTCAACCCAGTTGCATTGCTGATGTTGAAAAAAGGCCTGTGTAGTACAATACAACCTAACATGGCTAGTCATCCCACATTCAGCGACACCGAAAAGGTCCAAACATGCCTTCTGTACATCTTTTTGAAGTCACTGAGCTCAATTAATAACTTAAGAAAAATGTTAGATTATAGTGGAACCTAATTAAAAGCTGTCATGAGCAAAGAAATAATTCAACGGGCCCCACTTGTGTGTGTGTGTATGAGAGAGAGAGAGACCCATCGGTCGATGCTCATAAATACATCTTTCATCCATATGCATTGCTGATGCTCAGTAAAAACTTATATAGTTGACACAATCATATAGAACATCATAGCACACTAAACTTGCATACAAAAATTTCACGTAGTCGGCACAATCAGGATGGAAGCAGTGGATCGCTACGGGTAGGGCTGTGCTGAAACCAACAAACTTGTACATAACAGTTCATCGTATTTATCAATGATAGGGAAATATCTTGAATGCTGTGCAAAGAAAATAGACAAACAACACAATAAGTTCTGCTAGCACATTAAGTTGACGTACAGCCCTTTCTAAAAAAGTTCAGGTACAAAATTAGAACAGGTCACAATCAAATGTACTGGCACATCAGTGCTTCACACCCATAGCTCGGATTTAACTAGTATCTGACAAGATTCAGTTGTTACCTCAAGTTAGAGCACATCCAGGAAGCTAGCCCTGCCTCTTCTCCCAAAGAAGCAGTGGCCTCTGCCGCGCGATGGAGTAGGCCCTGAGCCATCCATCGTTTCGAGCAACACAGGGAAAGTCTGACGTTGACTCCTGCAATGGACGTCGTCGATGGACCCTGGCACCAGCAGCGGTGGCAGGACTTCGATTGATGGATTAACCACTTCTTCGACATGCATGAACACTCAATACAGGTACATCCCTAACGTTGTCCGCAGCGGCCTTGGTGGCGACGAATAGTACAACCCTGGTTCCTGCACCGGTATCTCAACGCCAATCACCTTAGGTATGGTGGACGACTTCTTCATCCATGCCATAACCATCAGAGCCTAGCTATCTGGAGGAACAAACATACTTACGAGCTCACCTCCAAGGGCGTTGATAAGCTCATTCATGGACTCGTTGTTCCAAGCACGTCGAGGCATGCCATGGAAGGTAAGCTTTGTCAAAAACTCAAGCTCAGAGGGCACCGAGCCCCATCCTGGGTGCCACCGATCATAGCTGGGAAGATTCGAACACACGACTGCAGTCGAAAGTTGTCCGGAACCTGACGAAGAAATCAGCCGGTGGCGGACAGACTTCGACGAGCAAGTTGCTACCTCTTTTAGCACTGCGTTGGTTTTCCCCGAGGAGGAAGGGATGATGCAGCAAAGTAGCGTAAGTATTTCCCTCAGTTTTTGAGAACCAAGGTATCAATCCCGTAGGAGGCTACGCGCGAGTCCCTCGCACCTGCACAAAACAAATAAATCCTCGCAACCAACGCAAATAGGGTTTGTCAATCCATATAGGGCCACTTACGAGAGTGAGATCTGATAGATATGATAAGATAATATTTTTGGTATTTTTACGATGAAGATGCAAAGTAAAATAAAGACAAAGTAAATAGCAAAGTAAATAACTAAGTAGTATTAGATTGTATGATAAAGATAGACCCGGGGGCCATAGGTTTCACTAGTGTCTTCTCTCGAGAGCATAAGTATTCTACGGTGGGTGAACAAATTACTGTTGAGCAATTGACATAATTGAGCATAGTTATGAGAATATCTAGGTATGATCATGTATATAGGCATCACGTCCGAGACAAGTAGACCGACTCCTGCCTGCATATACTACTATTACTCCACTCATCGACTCCTATCCAGCATGCATCTAGAGTATTAAGTTAAAAACAGAGTAACGCCTTAAGAAAGATGACATGATGTAGAGGGATAGACTCATGCAATATGAAGAAAACCCCATCTTGTTATCCTCGATGGCAACAATACAATACGTGCCTTGCTGCCCTGACTGTCACCGGGAAAGGACACCGCAAGATTGAACCCAAAGTAAGCACTTCTCCCATTGCAAGAAAGATCAATCTAGTAGGCCAAACCAAACTGTTAATTCGAAGAGACTTGCAAAGATAACCAATCATACATAAAAGAATTCAGAGAAGATTCAAATATTGTTCATAGATAAACTTGATCATAAACCCACAATTCATCGGTCTAAAAAAACACACCACAAAAATAAGATTACATCGAATAGATCTCCACAAGAGAGGGGAAGAACATTGTATTGAGATCCAAAAAGAGAGAAGAAGCCATCTAGCTACTAACTATGGACCCATAGGTCTGAGTTAAACTACTCACACTTCATCGGAGGGGCTATGGTGTTGCTGAAGAAGCCCTCCGTGATCAATGCCCCCTCCGGCGGAGCTCCGGAGCAGGCCCCAAGATGGGATCTCGTGGATACAGAAAGTTACGGCGGTGGAATTAGGGTTTTGGCTTCGTATCTGATCATTTGGGGGTACGTGGGTATATATAGGAGGAAGATTTACGTCAGTGGAGCAACAGGGGGCCCATGAGGGTGGAGGGCGCGCCTGGGGTGTAGGCGCGCCTCCTACCTCGTGGCCTCCTGTTACGTGGCTTGACGTAGGGTCCAAGTCTCCTGAGTTGTATTCGATGAGAAAATCACGTTCCCAAAGGTTTCATTCCGTTTGGACTCCGTTTGATATTCCTTTTCTTTGAAACCCTAAAATAGGCAAAAAAACAATTCTGGGCTGGGCCTCCGATTAATAGGTTAGTCCAAAAAATAATATAAAAGTGGATAATAAAGCCCAATAATGTCCAAAACAGTAGATAATATAGCATGGAGGAATCAAAAATTATAGATACATTGGAGACGTATCACAAGTCACTTATTTGGATGCCGTGCGCAATGCCAACAGCTTTGACAAGGTCATCCGGCGAGACGGGAGGCCGGTCGCCGTTGATGGTTACCATCACCACTTTGCCGGCAAACTGGTCGTCAAGCGCCGCCATGCCACTATTGAGCGACAGCACGCAGCGACCGAAGGCAGGGCGAACCTCAGGATCTCAGGCTCGGAGATCCGCGTTGACCAACGACATGATAGTGAGCTTGAGTATAGGGAGTACAGGAGGAGGATTTGGGGGAACTGGAGTAGGAATCGTGAATCTAGAGGTGGGGGAGGGGCGGGGGATTGGGGATGAAAAGGTAGCTTGAATTTCGAACACGCGCCAATATGCTCTCGGCGCACAAGCGCACGAAAACACCAGTGGCGCCCACATGTCGGCCTAAGAGTGCTTATTCTTTCTTTTTTGGAGAGCCTGGCCTTTTTTTGAGGATCTTTTGAGAGCCCGGCCTGAGAGTCATAATTGCCCTGTTTGGCATTGCGTTACTACTTGGCCCATATTCAACGACACCTCACTGGCCCAAACAAGTGTACATCATCGAAAAGACACTGAGCTCAAATTATATAACTTGAAAAAAGGAGATACACTCTAAACACTGGAGAATGGTGATGCCCTCATTTAGCCCACCAGTAGTTCGAGACAATAAACATTTCGAAACAATGATATATACAACATTCAAACACTGACTAGTGACTACTACTGACATAAACAGCAAGACATGATAGTTCATAAGAAGTCTTGCTACACCACCAAAATGCACCCATCTGCAGCGCTCAGACTCTCGTGATCCAAACGAGAATGACATTCTAAACAGAGCCAACTATTACATAGAAAGAGTGACATAGACGAGGATGACCAAATGACAAGGAATATGCATAACAAAAGAAAGAACTACCCATCCAGAACAAGCAGCAAAGACAACAAAGTCATTCCAAGAGATGATCCAACACCATCATAATTTGCAGCCCCTCTTCAGCGACCAATGATCTGGAGACACCAGTACTCCACCCTTTCGACACAACAGTCCAATTACCTATCAACCTGAAGGCTTGAACCACATCACTGCCTGTCGTAATTGAGACATCCAAGGATCAAAGTTAATCCGGATGCCTTTGTCATTCTCACCTTCTTTTGGCTGCAGGCTGTATCGTTGACAATCAGGGGAGTTTGCTCCTGAACTCCTAGGGCTCACCGTGTAGACATAGTTTTCCATAGCAAACGCAGCCTCTCTGCCATCAAGGTCCTTGCCAACAGTGATCTCCTAGTTAATCGGATAATTGAGTCCGAGAGACAGAGAGTGTGAACCAAGGCTGTTTACCCGCCTCCAACTAAAAAATCCTGAAGGCCCCAACAAGCTGGTATCCTACTCATAGACGTAATAGCCACTGTCCAGATACTCACGTATTTCACAATGCTTGCATACAGTGGGGTTTTTGCAATATAACTTTTCTGGCTCATGTGTCCGAATGATCATCAGTCTTTTGCCGTCGTCTGATCGAGCGAGGAACCAGTTGTGCTTCCCTGTTTTTGGCAAAGGTGGTGTGATTACAAAGGACAGTAACTGTAGGGACACTACATCATATCAAAAAGACATGCATTGTTAATGTAAGATCAACATTGTTCAGAGTATGAGTAGGATAATGCAAGAAACATCATTGTTAATGTAAGATCAGCATTGATATGTCCCTGTTGGAACTGGGGGGAAAATACAGGGAAATGTATACCGGCTTCGAAAATATAGAAGTACCATGCATGGTTATACTCATGTTATCTCGCAATCGATTCTTCACAGGAAACTACCATGTCATGCATGTTATGGAATCATGTTCTGTCCTCACAAACAAATTCTTCAAGGTAACTAACAGTGTTCTGTGGGAATTTTTTTTGTGAGGATATTTTTCTAGCCATTGATTGCTGAAGGGCGAATATAGGTATGTACACATGGTAAGCATTAAAGGATTTCACTACTTCCAAATATAGAGTTCTCCATATGCACATTTACTTCCCTAATGTATGGTTAGATGAAATGAATAGTGTGGTGCATGTTTCTACATCATGAAAATGAGGAAACTAACATGGCCATTGATACCCACTCATATTTAGTAGTAGTATATAGATTACTATAAAATAAGGAGAATATCCATATATTCCTAACCGTTTGATTATTCAGGGCTACAAATTGGCTATAATGACATGATCACAATCGCATGAATTAACTCATTCCAAATATAGCTGATTTACGGCGTCTCTAACACATTTCCATAGTTCTACTCAGATTCTTCTCAAACAGGGATATGCCAATCATCACAAAAAGTTCAAACAGTGTCATGGCGTCATCATTAACATGAGGCGGAAACAACTTACACACGTCGTCCCAGCAATACATGGTGCCATCTGCTTTGTCGATCACATAGATGATGCCATTGTGTTCAATAGCATCACAGAAGTGTGTATCAGCTTTGACGATGATCCACTGCGAGCTGAGTTGTCTCCAGGTAAAGAAGGCACCGACGTAAAGATAGGCGAGTCCGCGGTCGAACAAGGCAATTAGCTTGAACTCTGCGTAATTCGCATGTCATGTGGGCACTTGGCAGATTACAATCTTCTGCAAAACAAGGTCCTTCCAACTGGCATGGTAATCTAGATGACTAGGACCGCGATGGTAAAACTCTATATAATCCAACGGAGGAAGGATGATCTCATGGGAGGTCTGGAAGTTCACGAGCACCAACTTTTTACCATCTTCTTAGAAGGCAGCCATCCAATGGGAGTTCATGCCGACCCAGTACAAACTTCCCAAGAAGTTTTGGGCGATGGTGATCGGATCGAATTCGAGGGAAATGATGTACGGCGACCCACTACATACCTGCAAAGAAGTTTCGGCTAATGGAGATCGGATTGAAGTCAAGGGGCGTCATGTACGCCTCCGTATCATGGTGAGCTAATCTTGCAAGACCAGATAGCAACAAGCAGGGTGTCTTGAAAAGCTTTGGCCTCGCTTCGATGATGGCCGTGTGCATGCCCCTCGAGCATGCAACCAGCCGCAGGGCGCTCAACATATCCATACACGAACAACAGATGTCGAGGACGTCACTGGGGAGATTGCTCCAATCGCGGCTCATATGGATCCTGCGTGGTTCACGTGTGGCCATGGTGGAGTTTGGAAGGTGGGGTTTTGGGGGGCTTGATTTACGGGGGAGAAGGATGTCGGTGGTGGAGCGGCTAGCGAGGGAATAGTTGTACTGGGGGAGGCGAGCGAGGCGAGGGTATGCGGGGGCACAGTGAGATAATGAAGAGTGACCTCAGGATCTCCAGCGAGACGAAGATGGAGATGGAGTGGTGCTAGGGGAGAGGTAAATGAGGCGAGGCATGCTATTCAGCGGCGGTGACAGTGACTACACAGTGCACAAGGTGAGGCTGACTTTTGTAACCCGGACACGCCGCCTAGACTGGTGTCACCTCGGGCGCTGGGTCTTTTCACTTCACTATGAGGACCGGATGAATAATAGTATTTTGACCATCAAGTGTAGCACAATTGTACTACTACTACTAGTAGGAGTAGTAGGAACATGAGTACACTCCCATGCTAGCATGCCTCTGGGTTGACTTCATCCTCCAGCTATCATCCATATTGCGAGCAGAACCAAATTCTCGTGCATGCGGAAGCACGAAGAAGGACTTTTCTTTTTTGAGGATAACCACATATTCCTTAACCGTAGTAGGAACATGAGTAGTACTCACTCCGGTCCTCTTTTGTCTCCGCATAACTTTTTCAGTATTTCTCTAAGATTAGCCACAATGGATAGTAAGATACACTAGTAACATACACATATTTCTAGACTATGTTACTAACTCCATAGTGGGTAGTAACTTAAGTGTGATAGCATGCAAAGATTAATTTATCAGGTTATAGACTCATATTGCATTTGAACATGTGATGTTACAGTAACTAGCTAAGTTACCACAACTACCTCTCTCTTCATTAACTCATTGCCACATAAGCAAATTTGCTGAGTTGGACTCGATGTTACTGCTGAAGTTACTCCCACTATGGCTAGTCTAATTAGTCTGCGTATATACCCTTTTGCATGCGCCCCTTTCCCTCCATGCCCCGCATTCACAACATTAATTAGCGTACGCATGAGCAGCTGCAGCCCGACTCTAGCCAATAAACTGCAGCATGCAAGTGGGCCACTCTGTGCGCGTGAGAGAGAGAAAAGGCAACCGAAGAGCCCGTCCAATCCATTGCATGCAGCAGTCAAACCACCGCACCTCTCCTCATGCATGCACATAACTTCTCCCATTTACTTCTCCATCGGGAACCGATTTTCCTCTGCTTTTTCACTACTCCTTGATCTTCATTTGCATCCAAACCACACTGCATTCACATTGTTTTAACCTCTTCACATCCTCCTGGAGTAATTCCGAAGCCCTTATAAATAATCATCTTCTTCAGTTAGATTAGCCATCTAATCCTAATTCTCCAAACCATAGCCCTCCGATCCAGCGCTTCCAAATGGCCAAAGAGATCGAGATGCAGCTTTTTAGCGTCCAACATGTCCTCGTCGAAGCCTCGTTGAGCATAGTTGCCACAGTCGCCGACCACCCAAGGGTTGTTTGGAAGTGGGTCAACAATGTATCCAACTCCCTCCAAAAGGTGGAGATGAATGTCATCGGTCTCGACATAGAGTACACGGAGTGTGCCACTGGGAAGAGCCAACGCGCCACTGTCCTTCAGTTGTGCCTCGAAGATGATGTTTTGGTGTACCACATCATACACGCGCCCTCCACACCAGGTGAGCTTCACGATTTCTTGTCTCGGGAGGACATATACTTCTCTGGGGCAGCCATCGTAGGGGGCAAAAAGAAGTTGGAGCCGTACAACCTTGATTTGAAAAGCATCGCTGACCTACAAACCAGAATAAAAATTTCTGTAGAAGATTATGATAAACTGACACCATCCCTATTCGGCGTAGAAAATTCTGTGCTAGGAAAAAATATTTAGAAGGGTGACGAGACGCTGGCATTAAGGTCGTCTGGATGGGAGAATTATCCCTTGACGTACGAGCGATAAAATATGTTGCCCTTGATGCCCGTGTGAGTTTCGAGATAGCTGCAAGGTCCAGAGAGCTTGTTGCGAAGCCATCTCCCACAGAAAATGAGAACAAGAAGAAGAAGATGTTGCACCAGCAGCAGGGCATTATGGATGGATGAACTATTTCCTCTCTTGTAAAAAAATGTTCCCTCTCTATATATATTGATATAGATGGACTATTTCGATGGTGTGCATGTCTTTGGAACAAGTAGTAGCGTGGGTCCGCTTGACTATAAGGAACTATTTATCCGCCTAGCTTTCTCTACTACTCCTTCTAGTGATCGGTATGCAATGCATGTGTCCGTAGACATGACAGCTTGTCCATGGAAGTTCAACTACGACGACCATCACGTTTCATCCACTGCCACTCGCGATTCCCACGACGCCGCTCCAACCCACGGCACCACGTCCCCGACGTGCGCCTCACCCCTCTCGGCCACACCGCCCCTCTGCCTTTGTGTGCATGACATGTGGGCCACCTTAAATGCGGCAAGCATCAAGTTTCTACCACAGCCACACACGATTCCCACGATGCTGCACGAACCCATGACACCACACGTCCTACACCATCGAATTTTCATCCAGCCACTATGACAATTTCGTCCCGGGCATCAATCCTCAGCTGGAGTACTTCTGTACTACAGGTAGTACCCGCCGGTGTGGCCATCTACGCCGCGTAACACCCCGACGCCCAGCTGTGGCACCCTCGCCACGGCCATGCCACCACCGGTTGGTTCATCTCGAACGAGTGAGTCGCGAACCACACCACAACCATGAGAATGACATGTGGGCCAGCCGCATTTAAGGTCCGCATGTCATTGACTCATAGGCCGGGTACTAAGCCACTGAAGTTCGGTCCCGTGGGCCCCGGTGAGGGAAATCTAACTCCTGCGGCAGGTTTCGGTTTTAAAAGTGGCGGATCTCGGGTAGGGGGTCCCGAACTGTGCGTCTAAGGCGGATGGTAATAGGAGGAAGGGGACACGATGTTTTACCCAGGTCCGGGCCCTCTTGATGGAGGTAAAACCCTACGTACTGCTTGATTTATTCTTGATGATATGAGTATTACAAGAGTTGATCTACCACGAGATCGGAGAGGCTAAACCCTAGAAGCTAGCCTATGGTATGATTGTATGTCGTCCTACGGACTAAAACCCTCCGGTTTATATAGACACCGGAGGGGGCTAGGGTTACACAAGGTCGGTTACAAAGGAGGAGATATACATATCCGTATTGCCTAGCTTGCCTTCCACGCCAAGTAGAGTCCTATCCGGACACGAGACGAAGTCTTCAATCTTGTATCTTCATAGTCCAACAGTCCGGCCAAAGGATATAGTCCGGCTGTCCGGAGACCCCCTAATCCAGGACTCCCTCAGTAGACCCTGAACCAGGCTTCAATGACGATGAGTCCGGCGCGCGGTGTTGTCTTCGGCATTGCAAGGCGGGTTCCTCCTCCGAATACACCACGGAAGAATTTGAATACAAGGATAGTGACCGACCCTGCAAAATAAGTTTCACATACCACCATAGAGAGAATAATATTTCCACAAATCTAATCTGCTGACATGTTTTGGCAACATGACATTACGCCATGGCCCGGTGATTATTCGAACCATTTCCTTTAACTAGCCCCGCACATAACGCGAGGCAGTTTCTTGACACGTCTTGTCAAAGGAGAGATCGTGTCCCCCTTATTACGGGATTCTCATCAATACGGGTGTGGGTAACCCAACCACGCCATCAATTACGGTGCTTGGGGGATAAGAGAGTTTTACCAGGCTAGTGGGGGTGCATAGTTTCGGCCGCCCTTATAAGGGGATAAGGTTTAACCTTTTTCTACCCATACCTTCTTCCTCCTTGCTCATCCATTCTTGCGTACTAGAGATCTAACACCCAATCCCACATCCTTCTCCTCAACCTTCTCCAAACATGTCCGGAGCGGGAGGCAAGTGGATGGCTTCCTCCGTCATGGAGGTTCTCATCAAAAAGCTGCGCGGAGCCGGATACTTAGCCATGAATATCGCGCATCGGCTGCCCGCTGTGGGGCAGATTGTTCCTACCCCGAAACCCCACGAGAGGGTAGTTTTCCTCCACCACTTCCTCCGCAGACTGGGGTTTCCCCTCCATCCATTCATCCGCGGTCTCATGTTCTACTATAGGCTGGACTTCCATGATCTGGCCCCGAACTTCATCCTCAACATTTCGGCATTCGTCGTCGTGTGTGAGGCTTTTCTCCGCATCCGGCCCCACTTCGGCCTGTGGTTAAAGACCTTCAATATCAAGCCGAAGGTGGTGGGAGGCCAACAAGCGGAATGCGGCGGAGCCATGGTGGGCAAGATGCCCAATGTTACATGGCGTGAAGGCTCCTTCGTGGAGACCATAAAGGGGTGGCAATCGGCGTGGTTCTACATCACCGAGCCGCGCGACACCAACTGGGTGGTGGCCCCCGATTTTCGATCCGGAATCCCCACGCGGCTCACCTCCTGGAAAGAGAAGGGCCTATCCTGGGGTTCATCGGTGGAGCTGGACAGACTACAGAAATGTATCCGGAATATGGCAAGCAAGAAGCTCAAGCTTGTCAACATAGTCTAGGACATGCTCTTCCACCGGATCCTCCCGTGTCAACAACAGGACTTCAACTTGTGGGAGTTCGACCCGGCCCAGTACCAGACTCTGAGCGAGCTCTTCGACACAATGCACAAGGACGTCTGGAGGGTGCTGTTCAAGGGCGCCGAGGTCCCTCCCTCTCTCACCGAGGACCGCGGGCTAAGCGCGAAGTGCCTAGCGCATTCGGTGAGTTCTATACATCCGGTAGGATATTTATTTCCCCTAGATTAACCATGTGTGGGGTCTGAGCTCCATGCCTTTGATAGGACTGGGTGGAGACGTCAGGGCAGATTAATTGTCCGGCCCCTCTGCCCAAAGACACTGCAGATGCTCTCCTGACGGAGATGCTGACTCCGGCTCCTTACAAGGTGCCGGAGAAGACCAAGAAGGCCAAGGGAACCCGAAAGAGTTCCCGATGCCAGGTGGTATCGGACTCATCGTCTGATAACTCCGTGACGCACTCCTCCCCCGAAGACAAAGAGGAAGATGAAGATGCTCCCCCTTCAGTCGGGGGAGACAAGAAAAGGAAGGGTGCCCCGACCGGGGGGGGGGGGGGCGAAGGTCCAAGAAGGGGAGTACCCTCCTTCCAGACTACTACACCACCGCCGCCGAAGGCGAAGACGAGTGGCTGCTCAGGGCCAAGCCCCTGGCGAAGTCATAAGTATTCGGATACCAGAGTAACTCATAGCATACCTTTGTCGCACTGCTTCCCCTAACGCCGAATATGATTATGTAGACTGCCCCAAGCCTGTATCAATGTATCTTCATCGGGCGGCTCCTTGGACTCGTCGGATATGGATAGCGATCCACTTTCGACCGCCACCTCCCCTTGCCCTACAGACAATGCCGAGGTATTGTCTCAAGAGGCACTGGGTCGAGGGGAGACAATCCCGGAGGCGCCTCAAGGCGACCTTCCGGACTCCAGGAGCAGAGGGAGGGAGGCTGCCGAGGGCTCCGAGTTCGGCCTTCAGCCGAACACCGCGCCGGAACCTCCAGTGGTTCTGAACTCAGGCGGGCGGCCTCCTTCCAAAAGGGGCAAGACGCCTGTGCTGGTGACCTCTGTCCATCTAGGGGCACCGGACAATCTGCTAGGAGCACTTCGCAGCACTTCCATCGATAAAGAGCGCCGCACTATTATGAGTGCGGTGATCCAGAAGGTTCAGTCCGCCAAGAGCGGACTGACTGAAGCCTGTGCCAGCCTTCTAACAGGCTTTGAGGTAAGTATTTGAAATATAGGAAAAATATTACCGCATAGACAGTAGCCCCTGATGCTCTGTTTGGTGTTCAAAAAGAAAAGCCGAATAGAGGGTCAACTAATACCTGCAGAAGTCTAATATAAGTATGTCTATATGCGTATGCAGGCTTCGCTGCTGACCTCTGACGCACTGACTGTGGAGGTTGCGTACTGAAGCAGGACCTCGAAGGGTCCAAGAAAGAGCTCGACCTTGCCAAGAGGCAGCTCGAGGAGGACAAAGGTAAGTAGTACCTAGTCTATGGATATATATAAAAAGAATGCGATTGCAAAATGACAGGATCATCGTAAATTTGCAAGGGGCCACGACCGAGGTGGTGACCCTGAAGCAAGCGCTATCCGAGGCCGAAAACAAAGCGGCCAAGGAGCGCACCGAACGGGAAAGGCAGGAGGCACGGGTGGGCGAGGTGCAGCAAGAGCTCCACACTCTCGTGACGAAGCACGAGGCGTTGGAGCTTGACTTGAAGACGCGAGAGTCCGAGCTTGCCGCGGCCCTTGAGAGCACAAAGACTGCCAAGGCTGAGGCCCGAAAGGCCCTCCAGGAGATTGATGCGATGAAGAACATAGCGGCTGGTAAGGCATTCAATATGCAAAGCAAGCATGTGAAAGTAAATTACTTGTTACTTACCCGAGTCCGGAGCTCTCCAGGAGCATTCACAGATTTGCCTCGCAGCGTGTCGGATGCCGCACAGTTTTACCAGGCCGAGGAGGGAAGCTCAATGGAGAAGCTGTTCTGGTCTCAGTATACTAGGACCGAACACCCGATGCCTCTGAGCGACCAGCTGAAGCAACTGGTCGAGCTGCACAAGGTGGCCGAATAGGCCATGAAGGGCTTTATAGTCCAGATGTGGCCTCGCGGTGCCCTTCCCAACGGCTACTTCGGCCTGGCGAGGCGGCTTGTGGATGCCTGCCCACGGCTGGAAGTCATCAAGCGGCCCGTCTACATCGAAGGTGCACGCCGGGCTTTCGCTCGTGCGAAGGTGCACTGGGCTAAGATGGACGCCGTGAAGCTGGTGAAGGAGGGGCTGCCGTAGGGCTAGGAGCATCACCACCCTGATATGTACTATGAGGGTGTCCTGAAGGGTGCCCGTCTTGTAGCGGACGAGTGTGCGAAAGATGTAATATTTGAATAAACTTGCTTGTGTAATCCTGTATTATGAAAACTTGTTCATATGCGCTATGCAATGCTTGTCTGAATTTAAAATATTACCTTCTGTTCGGCTGTTTATCAAATCTGAGAGATGGCTAGTCGTCGGCTTCTGCCCCCACGCCATGAGTGCTGGGGTGTTCGGGATAAACCTGAGCACTCTTGTTCTCATTTTTGGGTCCTTCGAGGGAGGTGCTCAGCACAACGAACAAGGCAATCGGACTATAATGCGTTATCACTCTCACTTAGCCATAGAATTCTATAATTTTAAATTTCGGCGAAGCCCCTAGTATTCGGAAGGCCGAATTCGGGGTGCAATACACGCCTTAAGCCGGACAGGGCCGACTCCTCGCTCTAAGCGGCATAAGTCTTTAGGGACTTGAAACCTCTCGAACATCGACTAGTCTCTCGCCTTATCATGACAGTCAGTTTTAGCTTTCTCTACTGAGGTGCTTAGCCCAGCAGAACCGAGGCACAATCGCAGTAGTTCTCCTAGTGCTACCTTAGCCGATATAGCGGAACGTAAGGTACCAAAACATGGGAGCCGGGCAAAACCAACTATTGACCCAAGACATGATTCGAAGCTGAAGCATATAATGCTATAAGTTCGCGGTGCCGCACTGTCGGAAGTGTTCGGACTTCTCACGCCGTATTATGGGGTATGCTTAAGCCCCTAACGTATTGGCCATACTAGAGTGTACGGGTGCTAGATGTTATGAACGAACATATATATATATATATATATATATAGAGAGAGAGAGAGAGAGAGAGAGAGAAAGGAAGAATGCAATAATAGTCTTAATGCTATGCATTGTTTATTCAAAAAGGTGTGTTAAAGAAGAATGATACAAGTAGTGTGATAAGCAAAAAGTAGGACTGTTTGACATGTCCCTTCGAAGGGAAAGTTGAGGAATAGTATTAAAGCAAATATTTCACTCGTTATCGTAATCCACCTGGGAGTTCCATGGTGTGACGTAGCTTTCTGCCTCCTTGGTTGCTGCATCATGTGTTCGGCAATCATGCTGCCGGAGAGGGTTTCTAGAGATTAAAGTCATGAAAGAGAAAAATAACAAAGCGGGAAGCCCCTAGTGCGGTTTAAGCCGCGACTTGGAGCGTGCCACAGTCGTGCCCCCTCCCCGCCTGTGCCCATGGTATTTTTAATGTGTAATTATGTACGCATGGCACGGATTTCGCCGTTTGGTTGGGACCGGGGTGGGGGCCGCATTACTATGCGAGATCGGAACATGCCAGGCGGTCCTATTGCCGATTACTCCGGGCGTGCTTGAAGGTGTCCGGGTCCTTAATCGCCGAACTAGTGGATTGCCTTAACAGGCTCCTTTGCGCTTCTGCTGCGAGGGCTGCAGTGTGCTCCTCCGTGCGGAGAGAGCGCTCTGTGTTTCCATTGACTGTGATGAACCCCCGAGGTCCTGGCATGTTGAGCTTGAGATATGCGTAATGCGGTACCGCATTGAATCTCGCAAATGTGGTTTGCCCGAGCAGTGCATGGTAGCCACTGCGGAATGGGACTATGTCGAAGATTAACTCTTCGCTTCCGAAGTCATCCAGAGATCCGAAGCCCACTTCCAGTGTTACTGAGCCTGTGCAATGGGCCTCTACACCTGGTATGACGCCTTTAAAGGTCATTTTTGTGGGTTTGATCCTTGAGGGGTCTATACCCATTTTGCGCACTGTGTCCTGATAAAGCAGATTCAGGCTGCTGCCGCCATCCATAAGGACTCGAGTGAGGTGAAATCCGTCAATGATTGGGTGTAGGACCAATGCGGCGAATCCGCCATGACGGATACTAGTGGGGTGGTCCCTGTGGTCGAAGGTGATCGGGCAGGAAGACCATGGGTTGTACTTTGGGGCGACTGGCTCCAACGCATATGATGTCTACTACACAACCTTCTTCTTGTAGACATTGTTGGGCCTGCAAGTGCACAGGTTTGTAGGACAGTAGCAAATTTCCCTCAAGTGGATGACCTAAGGTTTATCAATCTGTAGGAGGCGTAGGATGAAGATGGTCTCTCTCAAGGAACCTTGCAACCAAATAACAAAGAGTCTCTTGTGTCCCCAACACACCCAATACAATGGTAAATTGTATAGGTGCACTAGTTCGGCAAAGAGATGGTGATACAAGTGCAATATGGATAGTAGATAATAGTTTTTGTAATCTGAAATAATAAAAACAGCAAGGTAGCGAGTGATAAAAGTGAGCATAAACGGTATTGCAATGCGGTGAAACAAGGCCAAGGGTTCATACTTTCGCTAGTGTAAGTTCCTTCAACGATACTAACATAATTGGATCACATAACTATCCCTCAACATGCAACAAAGAGTCACTCCGAAGTCACTAATAGCGGAGAACGAATGAAGAGATTATGGTAGGGTACGAAACCACCTCAAAGTTATTCTTTCCAATCAATCCGTTGGGCTATTCCTATAAGTGTCACAAACAGCCCTAGAGTTCGTACTAGAATAACACCTTAAGACACAAATCAATCAAAACCCTAATGTCACCTAGATACTCCAATGTCACCTCAAGTATCCGTGGGTATGATTATACGATATGCATCACACAATCTCAGATTCATCTATTCAACCAACATAAAGGACCTCAAAGAGTGCCCCAAAGTTCTACCGGAGAATCACGACGAAAACGTGTGCCAACCCCTATGCATAGGTTCCCAATGTCATGAAACCCGCAAGTTGGTCACCTTAACATACATCAAGTGGCACGTGGTATCCCATTGTCACCACAGATATCCACGGCAAGACATACATCAAGTGTTCTCAACTCTTTAAAGACTAGATCCGATAAGATTACTTCAAAGGGAAAGTCGATTCATTACAAGAGAGAAGAGGGGGGAAGAAACATCATAGGATCCAAATATAATAGCAAAGCTCGCGATACATCGAGATCGTATCATCTCAAGGACACGAGAGAGAGAGGGATCAAACACATAGCTACTGGTACATATCCTCAGCCCCGAGGGAGAACTACTCCCTCCTCGTCATGGAGAGCACCGGGATGATGAAGATGGCCACCGGTGAGGGTTCCCCCCTCTGGCAGGGTGCCGGAACAGGGTCCCGATTGGTTTTTGGTGGCTACGGAGGCTTCTGGCAGCGGAACTCCCGATCTATGTTGCGTTCTGGAAGTTTTAGGTCACGTGGGTATATATGGGTGTAGGGAGGACGTCAGAGGAGCCACGGGGGTCCCACGAGACAGGGGGGCGCGTGCCCCCCACCCTCGTGAGCACCTCGTGTCTCCCCTGACGTGGGGTCCAAGTCCATCAGGTGTGTTTCCTTCCGAAAATAACTTCTCCAGTTGATTTCGTTCCATTTCGACTCCGTCTGATATTCCTTTTCTTCGAAACACTGAAATAGGCATAAAACAGCAAATCCGGGCTAGGTCTCCGGTTAATAGGTTAGTCCCAAAAGTAATATAAAAGTGGATAATAAAGCCCAATATTGCCCAAAATAGTAGAAAATATAGCATGGAGCAATCAAAAATTATAGATACGTTGGATACGTATCAAACCATATATGTCTCTGAGCGCACGCTTCCGCTCCCTCTTGGGGATGTGGGTTGCGTATATCATGTTCACCGTCCGCACTTGTGGGGGGAACCTCTTCTGTCCTCCGGTGTTCGGCTGCCGGGGCTCCTCCTCGTCATCGCTATGTGACCCCTTATCTTTGTTTTCGGCATTTATCTTGCCGGCCTGCTTGAACACCCAACAATCCCTGTTGGTGTGGTTGGCTGGCTTGTCGGGGGTGCCGTGTATTTGGCACGAGCGATCGAGTATACGGTCCAAACTGGACGGGCCCGGAGTGCTTCTTTTGAATGGCTTTTTCCGCTGACCGGGTTTAGAGCCTTTGAATCCGGCATTGATGTCGTATCCTCGGTATTGTCGCTGTTAATGCGGCGCTTATGTTTGTTGCGACGTGACCTTCCATTGCCATCCTTGGTATCCGAAGTACCATGGTTCTTTGATATTGTTATTGCTGCGAGCCAGCCAGCTGTCTTCTCCCGCACAAAAGCGGGTCATGAGTGTCGTGAGGGCTGCCATAGATTTCGGCTTTTCCTAACCAAGGTGCCGGGCTAGCCACTCGTCGCGGATGTTGTGCTTGAAAGCTGCTAGGGCCTCTGCATCCGGACAGTCGACGATTTGATTTTTCTTTGTTAGGAACCGTGTCCAGAATTGCCTGGCCGATTTCTGGCTGCTGAATTATGTGGCTCAAGTCATCGGCATCTGGTGGTCGCACATAAGTGCCCTGAAGTTGTCGAGGAATGCGGCTTCCAGATCCTCCCAACAGCCAATGGACTCTGCTGGCAAGCTATTGAGCCAATGCCGAGCTGGTCCTTTGAGTTTGAGTGGGAGGTATTTAATGGCATGTAGATCATCACCGCGGGCCATGTGGATATGTAGGAGGAAATCCTCGATCCATACCGCAGGATCTGTTGTGCGTCGTATGATTCTATATTTACGGGTTTGAAACCCTCTGGGATTTGATGATCCATTACTTCGTCTGTGAAGCAAGCATGTACTGGGCTATGTCGCGACGCAGCTCGAAATTGAGTTCTGCCCGCTGTGTTCGGCCCGCGGACTTACTTTTACTGTATCCGGCGTGACGATTATCTCTCGCATAGTGGCGCGCCCTCTGATCCGTATCGATTGATCTTGCATGTTTGCTTCTGTCCTCCAATACGTCTCGCAGGTCTGGCGTATTTCCCCATGCCTTGACGTTTTTATGTGAGTGGCGTGGAGTGCAGACTGAGCTTTTGGCTGAAATGCCTCTCTGTCGCGACCATGAGGTGGCCGGTCAGCCGCATCATGTGCTGGAGATGTGGGTTTGAATGCTTCCTCCTCCAGTCGGGGTAGCAACCTACGCTTTGGGTAACTCTTGGAGGGGCGTTCGAGTTTATATTCCTCGGCCAAGGACTTCGGTCCATCTGTCGGCTAGCAAATCTTGATCAGCTTGAAGCTGCTGTTGCTTTTTCTTAAGGCTATTTGCCGTGGCTATAAGCCGGCGCTTGAAGCGCTCTTGTTCGACGGGATCCTCAGGCACGAAATTCATTCGTCGAGGCTTGCCTCGTCTTCGGAGGGAGGCATGTAATTATCATCCTCCCTCTCCATCTGCCGCTCTCTCGAGGGCTGGCTTCTCCATCCTCCTGCCCTAAATCTTGCTGGAGGGGATTGTTTCTTCGGCACTGTCCGGAGTGTTATTATCTCCTGTGCCGGTATCACCACTTTTGCTTTGGCGGGACTTAGAGCGGCGCCGCTGACGTCGGCGCTTGGGTTGCTTCTTGGAGGGGTCATCCTCCGCTTGTCGTCGCCATTGCCTTCTTTGGGTGTATCCACCATGTATATGTCATATGATGAGGTGGCTTCCAGTGCCCTGTGGGCAGTGGTTCCTCTTCGTCTCCCGCATCGTCGTCCATACCATCGATGTCTTCGGAGTCGAAGTCGAGCATGTCGGTTAAGTCATCGACAGTGGCTACTAAGTGGGTGGTGGGTGGGCGGCGAATTTCTTAGTTCGGCCAGGATCCTCCTGACAAGGAGAGAGACCTTAATGAGTTCAGTATGTCGCCGAAGGGCGAGTGCTGAAAATATCCACGGAGGTAAACTCCATGATCGGCGCCCAATCGGATTCGATAGGAACGGGCGCAGGCGGTTCGGAGTCCGTGGCCGGAGAAGGATCCGGCAGTTTGGCAACACGGCTCTCGTGAAGGGTAAGGTCGATATTCGGCTCGATCGCCGCTGAGGATACGGCCTCCGTGACGGGGTCTATCCACCCATCCATGGATGGCGCAACTGGCTCCGAATTGAGGCTCGGAGCGGCTGCCGGTGCGATCTCCTGAATACTGTCCGATGGTAGAGCTAAATCGTACTCATCGTGACCGCGTGGCGCACAAGGCAGGGGCTCGAATCCGTCGAAGATCAAGTCTCCGCGGATATCGGCCTGTAGTTTAAGCTTCCAAACCTGACCTGGTGGCCAGGGGCGTAACTTTCGATCTGCTCCAGATGGCCAAGCGAGTTGGCCCGCAGTGCGAAGCCGCCGAACACAAAGATCTGTCCGGGGAGAAAAGTCTCACCCTGGACTGCATCGCTATCGATGATAGAGGAGCCATCAAGCCTAACGACGACGACACAGAGGAACTCTCAATGAAAGCACCAATGTCGGTGTCAAAACCGGCGGATCTCGGGTAGGGGGTCCCGAACTGTGCGTCTAGGCGGATGGTAACAGGAGGCAGGGGACACGATGTTTTACCCAGGTTCGGGCCCTCTTGATGGAGGTAAAACCCTACGTCCTGCTTGATTTATTTGATGAATATGGGTACACAAGAGTTGATCTACCACGAGATCGGAGAGGCTAAACCCTAGAAGCTAGCCTATGGTATGATTGTTGTCCTACGGACTAAAACCCTCCGGTTTATATAGACACCGGAGGGGGCTAGGGTTACACAAGGTCGGTTACAAAGGAGGAGATATACATATACCGTATTGCCTAGCTTGCCTTCCACGCCAAGTAGAGTCCCATCCGGACACGAGACGAAGTCTTCAATCTTGTATCTTCATAGTCCAACAGTCCGGCCAAAGGATATAGTCCGGCTGTCCGGAGACCCCCTAATCCAGGACTCCCTCATCAGCCTTGGTGCTCCCGCAGTACGACTCGTGCCAAACCCGGAATTTGTTTCTTACTACTACCAACTACTAGTAAGGTACACGTGCATTGCACGCATGAGATTCTGGTGGTTTGTGCATTATGCTTCTACATGTGGAGTCTTCTAGATTCTACATGTGGCAAAATCTGGTGGAATGTAGATGATATCCAACGCAGTAGTGCTCGGATTTGCATGTTTGTACCGTCGGATTGGCTTCATCCAACGACCAACTTTCAAAGTTATGGTTTGTAGCCTAAGGTTGCCACGCCTAAGCTTAGGCGTGCCGACATGTGTTTGGTTCATTGCTACACTTGTGGCTTGCCACACTTTTCTAGCTACATGCTCCACATGTCATAGACTCAACTTCTTGCCAAATCTTGCCACACTTGTGGTGGCCATTTTGTTAGCCACATTTTTTGTTTCAGACACACTTTGCCTAAGCTTAGTTGTGGAAAAGTTAGTCATGAATGAAGTTCAACCATGGAGTCTTCTAGATTCTACATGTGGCAGAATCTGGTGGAATGTAGATGATATCTAACAGCCAATAGTGCTCGGATTTGCCATCATTGTACCGTCGAATTGGCTCCATCCAACAACCAACTTTCAAAGTTATAGTTTGGTTTACAGGAGAAGGTTGCCACGCCTAAGATTAGGATTGTGTTTGGTTGCGTTCTCATCTCAGCATAGTCGTTCCCTCTTCATGCATGCTCAACTCAACATCCCTCTTCATGTATGCTCTCTTCATGCATGCTTCTAGTGTATTTGTGCTAATCTAGTGTGGACTCATGCACCCTCCATACACTCTACCAAACACCCAAAAATGGGTCGATAAGGTAACTCTTGGGATCATGCACCCTTCATACACCCTACCAAACACATCAGGCATGTGTTTGGTTCATTGCTACACTTGTGGCTTGCCACACTTTTCTAGCTACATGGTCCACATGTCATAGACTCAACTTCTTGCCAAATCTTGCCACACTTGTGGTGGCCATTTTGTTAGCCACATTTTTTGTGGCCAGACACACTTTGCCTAAGCTTAGTTGTGGCAAAGTTAGTCATGAATGAAGTTCAACCATGGAGTCTTCTAGATTCTACATGTGGCAGAATCTGGTGGAATGTAGATGATATCCAACAGCCAGTAGTGCTCGGATTTGCCATCTTTGTACCATCGGATTGGCTTCATCCAACGACCAACTTTCAAAGTTATTCACACACTATATAGGGGTATAGATATAGATGTGCCGGCCCGTTGCAATGGATCCAAAGTATATCTGTTTAGTGGAGTGCACTCTAAAAACATTATCTATTTATTTTTCTCTAACCTTTCATAGCCATGCAACCAAGCCACATAAGTTTCATGGGTGCCCCCCACATCATATTATTCATAGTACGTTGACAGAAAAAAGATAAATCACCCAAAACAAGATCTTCCCGTTTATTGTTCCGATGATGTTGTGTCGTGCACGTACCTACTAGTTGTATAGTGGTTGTACTAGTTGTATAGTACAAACTTACTAGTAGAGTAGTACTAGTACGGAATGCTCCTACTCTATCAACGAGCCCCATCTGACACCAAATTTCTTGGCTTCCGTGCTACAGCTAGATCTTCCCCTCATTTCTGTTTTCCAACCCGGCGCGGGGTGCGGTTTGCTAATAGTCGGTTTGCTCAACGGCGGTCCCACATGAAAGTGAAAATGCTAGGAAACACGCCTTCCCTAAGCTATGTGTTTGCCGGATGCCGTGGAGTACTCCCGATTCCCGGGCGTGTGTGGGGAGTGCGATGTGAACGCGCAGGCCTTTTCCTTTTACTAGCAATGTGCCCGTGAGTTGCGACAGATCCAAAGTAGTAAAATATAGTAGTACTTGTTCACAAACTTGAAAGAAATCACTCTTGTTTTGATATACTCCTAATATATTACTCCCTCTTCCTAAATATTTGACTTTTTAGAGATTTCAAATGGACTATCACATACGGATTATATAGACATATTTTGAAGTGTAGATTCACTCATTTTGCTCCTATGTAGTCACTTATTGAAATCTCTAGAAAGACAAATATTTAGGAATGGAGGGAGTACTTTTCACTCAAAATATATTTCTCAGGCTGTTTTGATGAGGTGAGGGAGGGATGTGGTTGCTTTCAAGATAATAAGGGGTTTTCTGCAAATTGGAGCAGAGAAGTGGGCTATTGTTGCAAAAATGCCACAACTTACCTCACAGCCGTTAGATGCAGATCTAATGGTCAGAAACGACGGATGGCAGACACACCACCATCACCAACTGAGTCTTTTATAGGAGTATATATTTCTCAGGCTGTTTTGATGAGGTGAGGGAGGGATGTGGTTGCTTTCAAGATAATAAGGGGTTTTCTGCAAATTGGAGCAGAGAAGTGGGCTATTGTTGCAAAAATGCCACAACTTACCTATAAGCCGTTAGATGCAGATCTAATGGTCAGAAACGACGGATGGCAGACACACCACCATCACCAACTGAGTCTTTTATAGGAGTAGGAGTAGAGAAACATGTATAAATTGTAACATTTTGGTTCTGCTCCTTGGCACGATCGATAGATAGAAATAACAATTGGAAACGCTAGGGCGCTATTTCCGCCAGATAAGCAGGGTACATAGTAGCTAGGTTGGCGCATCGTCGATTTGGTCACACGCGGTCCGACATGTTCTAGTGTTTCTAGCAAGCACTACTTGAATCAGCTAATTTTCCATCTGCCAGCTCTTTGCCGTCTGCTAGCTGACGGCAAAGAAGCTCTTTGCCATCAGCTACCAAAAAGCAGACGACAAAGATCAGGCTGACGGCAAAGAAGCTCTTTGCCGTCCGCCAGATCTTTGCCGTCCGCCAGCAGACGGCAAAGAATCTTTGCCGTCAGCTGGCAGACGGCAAAGAGAGAGGTGGCCCCCACCCCCCGCCCGTTTGGGAAAAACTACGGCCCACCTCTTTGCCGTCTGCCAGCAGACGGCAAAGAGGCAAAAGGGCGGACGGCAAAGAGGGGCGGACGGCAAAGAGGGCAGTATCTAACGGCCCGTACCCCCCGCCCCTCTCTGTTCTCTCCTCGCCCCGCCACCACTTCCCACCCCACCCGCCGCCGCCGCCCGCCGCCGCCCCCCGCCTCTCGCCCCCGCCGCCGCCGCCCCCGCCCCCGCCCCCGCGCCCCGCCCCCCGCCCCGCCCCCCCCCCCCCGCCGCCCCGCCCCCCCCCGCCCGCCCCCCCCCCCCCCCCCCCGCCCCGGCCCGCCCCCCGCCGCCCCGGCGCCCCGGCCAGCTCCTCCACCGCCCCGCCCCCCTCCTCCACCGGCCCTGCCCCAGGTGAGCCCCCCTCCTTTTTTCTTTTTTTTCTGTTTTTTTCTTTTTAGTTTTAGTTTAGATTTAGTTTTTTAGTTAGGTTTAGTTTTAGTTTAGTTTTAGGTTTAGATTTAGTTTTTTCCTTTTTTCTGTTTTATTAGTTTTAGGTTTATGTTTAGTTTAGATTTAGTTTTAGTTTTAGTTTTAGTTTAGTTTGAGGAAAGAAGAAGAAGAAGAGAAAAAGAGGAGAGGAGGAGAAGAAGAAGAGGAAAAAGGAAAGGAAGAAGAAGAAGAGGAGGAGGAGAAGAAAAAAGAAGAAGAGGAAGAAGAAGAAGAAAAAAGAGGAGAGGAGGAGAAGAAGAAGAGGAAAAAGGAAAGGAAGGAAGAAGAAGAAGAAGAAGAAGAAGAAGAAGAAAGAAAAGGAAGAAAAGGAAGAAGAAGAAAAGGAAAAAAGGGAAAAAAACCCGACCCGACACGGCACCCGACCCCGACCCGGCACCCCGACACGACACCCCGACCCTGAGACCCCGACCCCGACCCCGACCCGACACCCCGACCCCGAGCCCCGACACCCCGACCCACACCACCGCACCCCGACCTGACAACCGACCACCCCTGACCCTACACCACACGACACCCAGACACCCACACCCCGACACACACCAGCGCCGACCCCGACACCCCGACCCCGAGCCGGACCCGACACCCCGAGCCCGACACCGACACGGCACCCCGACCGCGACCCGGCACCCCGACCCGACACCCCGACCCCGAGACCCCGACACGGCACCCCGACACCGACAGGACACCCCGACCACGGACACCTCCCGAAAAGGTGTTCTTTGGCCTTCCCGAGGCCGACGGGGTCATATATTTGTGAATTATTAGTTAGGTCATATATTTTTCGATTTTGTTATGAAAAACATCATATATAATTGTGTTGATCGTGTAGTTTTAAATGTGCAGTTGTTTCATCGCTGCGAGGTTTGGTGTTCGACGACCTCGCCGTGCGTTTGACGAGCTCTGCCCCTTCGTTCGTGGGTGAGCACAAATGACAAGTCCTCCTCCCCCATCAATTATTTGATCTATTCCGATGAAACTTGATAGCTAGCTATATATGTGTCTTGAATCATCAGTATGCATAACCAATATGTGTCTCCCGTTCGAAAGCGTCATAGTTATAAATATGCATGCATTTGCATATTTATAACCTTGATTCTTTCGAATTGTCCAACGCTATCCATGGACAGCCCGAGTATGTGTAGATTGGGTTCGTTTTTCCATATGCTTTTCTCCGGATCCGACGCATATATTTCGTCAGTGCCTCCCCTGTTGTTCTCCGGGTACACATCCTCTCTGTTTATTGCAGAGACGTGTATCAGGAGAACAGCGGGGAGGTGCTGCCGAAATTTTGCGTCGGATCCGGAGCATAGCATGGGAAAATAAACCCAATCTACACATACACGGGTGGGATTAGGACCTATCATTACCTATTAGAGTGTAGGTTGCATGGACGTAATAAAATTGACAAAGTAGATCAACTGATGAATATATACATGGTGAATTACATATATAATTTTTGTGTGTCCAGTAGCTCTGAAAGTCAAGATGAGTGACCGTGCTTGGATGTATACCGGTCACACTGGTCAGAACAAATGGAGCGCTGAATGGTTCACAAAAACTAAGGGGTTTGTGCAAGCCGCATTTGCAAATGGCCAAAAGAAAACCTGGTGCCCCTGTTTCCGGTGCGGCAATTGGGAAAAGAAGACAGAGGCTGAAATGGGCAAACACCTGCAGAAGAGTGGTTTTACGCCCGATTATACGGTGTGGACATTTCATGGTGAGTCTGCCCAACGTGACCGAGCTGAGGTGGATCGTCGTCGCACCGACGAGCATGGTACCGGGATGGAAAACATGGTGCAAGGCTATGATGATGCTCGGGATTCGGACGAGGAGATGGAGGAATCTGCAAAGGCCTTCAATGAAATGTTGGAGTCTTCAAAATGTCCGCTCCACGAGCACACTAAGCTTTGTCAGTTGGATGCCATCTCACAAGTAATGGCTCTGAAGGCTCAGTTCAACTTGGGCAGAGAATGCTATGACGCAATTATGACAGTATTTGGACGCTTTCTACCCAAAGGCCATGTAATGCCTGCAAACCTATACCAGTAGGACAAAATCCTCCGTGCACTGAAGATGCCCTATGAGAAGATACATGCCTGTGAGAAAGGATGTGCCTTATTTAGGCTTGACTATGCGGACTTGAACTATTGTCCCATTTGCAAGTATTCCAGGTATATTGTGGTAGACAACGGTATGGGTGAGAAGACACAGACCAAAATCCCCGTTAGTGTTCTTCGGTATATGCCAATCGTACCAAGACTTCAATGTCTTTTCATGGTCGAAGAGACGGCCAGACAGATGACATGGCACAAAACAGGCAAAAGAACCGAACTAGATGCAGATGGGAATCTGATGATGGTACACACATCGGATGGTGTTGCGTGGAAAAAGTTTGATGAATTACATGCTGACAAAGCGGCAGATCCGAGGCATCCTCGAGTCGGCATCAGCACAGATGGGTTCAGTGTGTTTGGTATGACGGCAGCCCAATACAGTTGTTGGCCCGTATTTGTCTTTCCACTCAATCTCCCCCCCGGACAGATTATGCAAAGAAAGAACATTTTCCTGACGTTGATAATTCCAGGACCCAACTATCCGGGCAAAAATATGAATGTGTACATGCAGCCGCTTAAGGACGAATTGCAAGAAGCCTGGGATAATGGGTTCAAGACATACGACGCCTTTAGCAAACGGAACTTCATAATGCGTGTCTGGTACATGTACTCGACGCATGACTTGCCGGCGTATGCGCTATTCGTTGGCTGGTGTGTGCATGGAAGGTTCCCGTGCCCCACATGCAAGGGAGCTCTTGAGTTTCGTTGGCTTCAGGCCGGTCGCAAGTTTTCTTGCTTCGACATGCATAGACAGTTCCTGGATCCTCGCCATAAGTTCAGGAAAGACAAGAAGAACTTCATCAGGGGTAGAGTTGTCAAAAACTCTGCACCACCTGCATTGACAGGCCAACAGACCCTGGATCAGTTAAACGCTCTCGAGCCAGATCCACAACGTCCAGGGTACTTCAAGGGGTATAATACTAAGCATGCGTGGACTCACAAAACATGCTTATGGGATCTGCCTTACTTCAAAGACCTCCTTTGCCCACACAACATCGACGTGATGCACACTAAGAAGAATATCGCCGAGGCACTTTTTGGTACATTATTCGGCATAGATGGGAAGTCAAAGGATAATACTAAGGCTAGAGTCGATCTGGAGGCGCTATGTCATAGGCCGTTACAAAACATGAAAGAACCGAAAGGAAAGCAGAACTGGACGAAGCCAAAGGCATGGTTCAATCTTGGAAGGCCAGCTATGAGGGAAATTCTCTTGTGGGTGCAACAGCAGTTGATGTTCCCCGATGGGTATGCAGCGAATCTAAAGAGGGGAGCGAATCTTGATAAACTGAAGATATTTGGTCTCAAGAGTCATGATTGGCACATATGGATTGAGCGGGTAATGCCGGTGATGTTGCGTGGCTTCATCCCTGAGGATGAATGGCTAGTACTGGCAGAACTCAGCTATTTCTTCCATGTTCTTTGTGTGAAAGAACTATCGCCTGGCGTGCTAGAAGAAATGGAAGAGTTGGCGCCGGAGTTGATCTGCAAGTTAGAGAAGATCTTTCCACCGGGCTTCTTTAATCCAATGCAGCATTTGATTTTGCATCTCCCGACCGAGGCAAGATTGGGGGGGCCCGTGCAAAATCGTTGGTGCTACCCAACTGAGAGGATGCAGAAGACGCTTCGAGAAAAATGTAAAAATAAACATAGAATTGAAGCATCGATGGCTGAGGCATTCATCACAGAGGAGGCGGCAAACTTCGTAACAGCGCACTACGAAGCCAAAAATCGTCATTTGCATAATCCGAAGCCTCGGTACAATGCTGACGAGCCTAAAAAGGGTGGATCCAACCTCAGCCTATTCAAAGGGAATCTTGCACCAGCTAGTGTTTCACATCCAGTATCTTTGGATAACGAAGAATGGCGGACCATTTCGTTGTATATCTTCAACAACCTGATAGAAGTGCGGCCGTACATCGAGTAAGTTCTCGGTACATTGTTTCGCAACTTCTATTTCCTTTGAACTACTCTTATTCCTGGATATGTCATACAGTCGATACGTCACCATATTCTCGTATGGAGTGGAGATCCAAAAGGATTCCGTCGAAGAGTATGAGCTTCTCGCAAAGCAAGGAGGTGGCTATCCCGGTTTCATCTCTTGGTTCAAACAAACGGTAATTTCTATTAGACAATTTCATATCATTCGCTAATTTGTGCATAATGCAACAATCCTTTCATATTAAACTTGTAGGCTAATTCAGAGTCTATGGACGCCGAATTGAGACAAGTCGCTAATGGTTTTGACTATAAGGTCCGTTCATTTGACAAGTACGACATCAACGGGTATCGCTTTCGTACCTATGGCAAAGAGCTATCTATGGCCGACCGAAAGTTTCTATTTGCTAACTTAGGCGCCTCCGAGATGGTGTGCGGATCGGATGGATTTTTGGGAGGTGTTGGTCGATGAGTGGTGCTCACAACGATGGCTAGCCCTCCACAACGAGGCCAAGGACAAACGTGCCCAAATGGAAGGTGTGCCACACCATCAAGGCAGCTCCAACTTATATCAGTTCTGGCGCAACTGGGTATGTGGTTTGCTTCATGATTCATGCAATTCATTCATCATGCTAGCTTGAGCCCTTTAATTACTAATTTTCATTGTTTCTCTCTTTCAGGCACGCTACAATAAGGCGGATAAGGTGCCAGAGGTGTACGACCTGTATGCCATGGCCCACACTGCCTCTTTCAAGAAAGTCAAGGCTTTCTCTCAGTCTGACCTCGATGATGCAAACAACTTCACCAACATCTCCTCCCACAACAAGCTCGTGAGATATAGAGATGAGGGGAAGGCGAGGAAAGGGGAGGACTTTAACCCGAGCCAGGGTCCCATTGATCCAGAGCTGTTGATGATATCTGGTGGCGGGAGGTCCCATGGCTCCATAGCCATTGGAGATGGACTTATCCGTTGTCCTAGCACTCTCCCGGAGATCAAGGCGCACCATTCGAGCTCCGCTCCTGAGATAAGGCCTCGTGAACGGCCAGTGCAACTCGCCATCAAGGTTGGTGATACGTACTCAGTTATCTTTCTCCATTACATTGTGTGCGCTTCCATCAATGATTACAAATGGTCATGTGAGTGGTGTTGCAGGTTGCTATACAGAGTGAGAGAGATAGAACGGAGAAACTTCTGGCGGAGGCGGCGGAGAGGCAGCGGGAGTTGGAGGAGAGGATGACAAAGATGATGGAGGAGGAGAGGGCACGGAATGACATGCAGGCAAGCGCCATGTACGAGCTCCTTGTGGTAAGTTTCTTCTGCAGATTAGCCAAAACATTCATGTAGTGTTTGTCTCATTACTAACTAGTATGACTGAGTCGTCAAAACCAAATGTGCAGTCTGTGTGCGAGAAGACAGGTCAGACCGCTCCGCCGATGCCAGTGATTGCTCCTGGGACCACGGTGAGTTTTATTGAATGGACATTACTTGCTAATCTTAACATTTGAGTGTCATCATGCTAACAAGACATTGGAAATGATCTTTGGTGCAGCGTAACTCCAGACAAGCATCGCACGATCCTTCTCCAGCTACCGACATGAGCCACCCCGCTCCTACACCTCCTACATCTTGGTAAGTTTATCTAGTGTTTTGCTTAACACATGCATAAAGACCTAGACTTAGCTTTATTTCCTCGAATGCTTACCATAATGACCTAGACTTAGCTTCTTCACCTCCAAAATGACTTAATAAGCTTACTGACCTCCAAAACCATCCATTTTACCTAAGTTAGCTCTAAAACGATCTGTACTTAGCTTACTTATGTCAAAAATTGCATAATTAGCTTAGTTAGCTTATAGATGATCCATTTTACCTAAGTTAGCTCTAAAATGACCCATTTTACCTAGGTTAGCTTATAAATGATCCAATTCATCCAAGTTAGCTCAAAAATGACCCATTTTACCTAGATTAGCTCCTAAATGATCCATTTTACCTACGTTAGCTTTAAAATGACCCATTTCACCTAGGTTAACTCCAAAATGACCAATCTTACCTAGGTTATCTCATAAACGATCCATTTCAACTAATTTAGCTCATAAACGATCCATTTCACCTAGGTTACCTAAAAAACGATCCATTTCACCTAAATTAGCTTATAAATGATCCATTTCACCTAAGTTAGCTCAAAAAGATCCATTTCAACTAGATTAGCTCATAAATGATCCATTTCACCTAAGTTAGCTGAAAAACGATCCATTTCAACTAAGTTAGCTCATAAATGATCCATTTCATCTAAGTTAGCTAAAAAAGATCCATTTCACCTTAGTTACCTGAAAAACGATCCATTTGACCTTAGTTAGCTCATAAACGACCCATTTCAACTAAGTTAGCTCATAAATGATCCATTTCACCTTAGCTAGCTCATAAATGACCAATTTCAACTTAGTTAGCTCATATATGATCCATTTCACGTAAGTTAGCTCATAAATGACATACTCTTCTTGTTCTAGTCTTCTTCTTGTTCTAGTCTTCTTCTTGTTCTACTCTTCTTCTTGTTCTACTCTTCTTCTTGTTCTACTCTTCTTGTTCTAACTTTCTTATTTTTCATTTTGTAGAGTTCATTCACTTGATGAAAGCTTGCATAGATGGAGTGCTCCTTATCCCTTTCTCTGTTTCTTTTGTATCGTTGAACTATTCATGTATCGTTGGATGAAACTATTGTAATATATATGGTTGGATGCCTCTATGTTGAACTTGTTATGTATGATGGAACTATGCATGTAATATATATGGTTGGATGATGAAGTTATGTGTTGGATATCTTATATGTTTGCTCTGTAATGGTCTTTTGAAATATATCTATATATGTCATCTATATTTGTGATGAAAATTGTTGGATTTAACAAAAAACAGATAAAAGAGCCAATATGCAGGCTCTTTGCCGTCTGCCACCAACGGCAACGGGCTCTTTGCCGTCTGCCGCGGACGGCAAAGAAGGCATGTGGCATCCAGCTGTGCTTCCTGGGAGCTGACCCGTTTGGTCAGTTTGCCTACAGTGGCAGACGGCAAAGACTTTGCCATCAGTGGCAGACGGCAAAGAACCTGCCATGTAGTGACGTGTAGATGACATCATACGGCGGACGGCAAAGACACTAGAAAGTTTGCGGTCAGCGGCGGACGGCAAAGGCCTGCCGTTAGCCACTTAACGGACTGACAGCGCAATTATTGCCGTCCGCCTTCTTTGCCGTCCGCCGCGCTCTCTTTGCCGTCTGCGGCGGACGGCAAAGACTTTGCCATCAGTAGCAGACAGCAAAGTAGCTGTTTACCGAAGCCTACTTTGCCGGAGCCTTTTGCCGTCCGCCGTTCCTGCCTTTGCCGTCCGCCGTGGCGGACGGCAAAGTAGCTGATTCCTATAGTGAAGATGCCCACGCGTTGCACGAAGTTGATGGGAAAGGTAATCACAACTTATAAATTGATGGATGGAGTACTAGTTACAGTAATGCATATAATTATGCAGAGGGATCGCACATGTCGGTATTAACTGGAACGAGAATGCAACACCACAATAAGAATTAAGGCCACGATGATGATGCGGTCGCAGTGGTGGTTACACAAGGCAGGAAGAAAGATGCATCCATCAACGTACGACCTCCTCCTCCTCAACTTAGTGCGCTGGGCCACCGACCGGCGGCTAAGGAGCGGCGGTTTTTGTGGCGAGGTCGAGGTGTTTCTCAGCAAAGGCATCCATGGCTTCCAGCCGGTTGAGGAAGGCCAACGTCGTAGCGTCCTCACTGGCCTTGTAGAACCTATGTACACGATTTGCTCATACACGTGGATGTGTAGGTCGATGAATTCTTGCAGGGCGAGGCGCCTCGCGGCGAGCGCGACCTGCAGGTGGACATTCTTCGTGGCGTCAACGGGCAGTCGCAGGGCCACCGGTGCTTGAAAGAGGTTCCGGCCATGGAGGCCGATTAGGGTGGTAGGCAATGAGTAGCCCTGGAGTGCGAGCTGGAGGAGTACGACGATGTTGTCCGCGAGCTTCTTGACGATGGTGAACTTGTTGGTGGTGGCAAGAATCATCTGGTCCAACTGAGAGTCGTAGATGGCATCGACGACGGCCATCCACCAGCCGGTCTCCAACACCGTCTGGAGACGATCCTCAGCGCCATGCCGCAGGCCGACATCATGGACCATCTGGCACAGCCGCTGGCTGCTCGCGCGCATCGCCGCCATGGGTCTGGAGTGAGCTCTTTTGCGCTTAGTGTAGGTGCTTAGGCAAATGCTTAGGTGCGTACGATGTGGAGATGCATTGGAATGGAGGGGTGCCTTTATATGAGGGCAAACTGCGTTGCATTCACATCGTGCAACCACTTTTCCTTGTCCTCCTCCCATTACTTCCCTCATGCATTAATTGAAGGAGGATGCATTGGCCGTTCAACATTTTGGGAACCGCTACTCCCTCGCCCGTCTGCATTAAAGTCGTATGGGGAACTGCACCGCCCATTGTCAAATGGAATAGTACTGCACCGCCCGTAGCACGCCCGGCAGAACACGCCTCCTCGCCTCCATCAAACCCCTCCGTTAAACCCGCATGCAAAGCGTGAAACCTACTCCGACCACAGGTCCGTTCATGAGCGGTCCGGAATTAAACGCAACACCGGTCGAGCTCCTCCCATCCGCCCTCAATTTAAACGAGGACAGACGCCGGCCAAGCTCCTACCGCCCACCCTATATTTACACGAGGCCAGACAGACAGCGGGTAATAATCACACCCCTCCGCCGCTCCCCCATCTCCACCTTCACCATTTTCTCCACTCTTCCGATGGCTTCCGAGGAGCCATTCTCCGGCATATTACCCGGCTGGGTGGCCCGCCGAGCCCTCCGGATACGGCGAGGCTGCTTGGTGCTTCACCAACCTCGCTTGGCCCGACGGAGCCAGTTGTCGCCCCAAGCAGGCGCGTGGTTTAGCAACTCGCCGCTACAGTTCAGCTCAATGAGGAGTGGCGAGTTGCTCCACACCTGCACGGTGGCGAGCACACAGGTACGGCCTCGCGTGTTCGTGGGCGCGCCTCTCATGCCTGCGGCAGCGCCATGCAGGCAGAGACAGAAGCCGGGTGCGTGGACAGCGACGAGTCGGTGGCCATCTTCTCCGTGTCCGCCGCAATCATCGACGAGAAGTAGAACACGGGAGGCCGCCGCCACTTGGGTCCCATGAAGGCCACCGCCGAGGCGACGACTACGCATTCAGGTGGTTTCTTTGCTTCTTCGTCTCTTCTGAGGACCTTTGTCGACCCCGCAAAGTGTCTGCCGGACATGAGGAAGACAAAGGGATCCGCGGGCGGCCATTTAGATTATGTACCCCCTCTCCAGCTGGCGGGAAATTTTTGTTCTAAGAATGGATAAATTGTATGTATCTATAACTAAAATAAGTCTAGATACATCCATTTCCAGGACAAGTATTTCCGGATGGAGGGTGTATTAATTATACGAAGATAGCCGGATTGGCACCGCTTAGTTCATGTAAATGTAATGAAATCCAACATGTTTACATGAAGATCCGGCTTTTTTATACGAAATCCTTCATGCTTATATGAAATAATTCTGTGTTTGCACGAATTTCATCTGGTTGTTTAGAGTTGTGAAAATGTATGCCACTGGCATTTGATGTCGTCCTCCGCGGAAGGAAACGGGAGGAAATTTGCCAGCTGCCGTCGGAGATGCTCTTATGCTGGAAATAATTGAGTGACATCTAATGCATTTAAGTTAATTGCGTGTATGATTGTCCCTCTATAAGAAGTTAATTGCATGTACAGTGTACACGTGACTTGCAGGTTGGCTAGAGCTTCGTACAGAAAGTTAAAAAGAAACAAGTCCATCCTTAATCTTGTATTCTAAGTGCTTTGTGGGTTCCACTGTCAGTACAGTAGCGAAAGAACTATATATTAAATAAGTAATATATAATATAAAAATCTAAAGTTAAAGACAGAATTCAAACTCATGTCATCGCGTTGCGAGCATCCGGCGCTAACCAGTCCAGCACATTTTTATTGTAGACCATGCTGCTGATATATCTACATGTCTACTCTTATACTCCATCCGTTCCTAAATATTTGTCTTTTTCAGATTTCAAATGGACTACCACATATGGATGTGTATGTAGACATATTTTAGACTGTAGATTCACTCATTTTTCTCCATATGTAGTCACTTGTTGAAATCTCTAAAAAGACAAATATTTAGGAACGGAGGGAGTAGAAAACAGAGTTGGTGATGATGGTGTGCGTGCCATCCTGCAATATAGGCCGTCAGATTTATATCTAATGGATAGGAAGAAAACTATGGCAATTTTGCAAAAATATACCCACACCCCTCTCCACGTTTGCAAATACGGCCTTCCCTCATTCATACTTTTCTCTCACAAGATAAACTACTCATACAAATGCATCTTGATGTTCCGTGCAACGCACGGGCATCTAGCTAGTTTCTTTTAAAATAGTTACAGCGATAATTGGGTTGAGGTGATATATTTTATGTCTGCCCCGAATGATTTCGGATTCACTAGTAGTAACAAAGAAAAGGTTGCCTTGTTAATTAACAGAAAACAGGGTGAAAACTGTCGCGACCGGGTTTTCTGGACATGATTTCCAGAAAATGGCCGTCGTGCTCACCAGCCCCAGGATTACTGTTAGCTGATGAGGCACCAACTTGATACAGAAATTCCAAGCAAAAATACAAAATATGTAGTACAAGACCATTGTGGCCTATGAGTACGTCAAATGGTTTCTAGTGGTCGATGGCGGAAGCGGTTTGTGAGTCATCAGTGTCTATGGGACTCCATTTTCGCGAGGCTGACCAGGTTAACTCCTATCTTCGCGAGGCTGCTATCACCGTTGCTTAGGTCCCGAGGCTGTCATCGCCACGCTCCTCTCCAAGCAAGCAATCTGGCCAAGACAATAGCCAGGGACAAGCCAGTGAGTACTTTGAATGTACTCGCAAACATTAAGAACACAGGTATAATATAATTGATCAACATACACTGAAATATTCTATGATCACATCGTCAGTCATAAATAAAATCTTGATGCATACAAGCAGGTTATTTATATGCTACAGGAATATGTAATGACAGAACAGTAATAAAATGCACCGATCGGATGTCTGAAGCGACGTCTCGAAAGGATAGTAAAAGTGAGCATGCCTCAATCGGGTGTCTTAGCGACACCACATAAAGGGCTTATAAGGTAAATAAATAACAAGCATGCCACAGTCGGGCGTCTGAGCGACACCACATAAAGGGCTTATGAAGTAAATAAAATAACAAGCATGCCACAGTCGGGCGTTTGAGCGACACCACATAAAGGGCTTATGAAGTAAATAAAATAACAAGCATGCCACAGTCGGGCGTCTGAGAAACACCACATAAAGGGCTTATAAGTAAATGAAATAACGAACCTGCCACAGTCGGGCGTCTGAGCGACGCCACATAAAGGGCTTATACGAAAATGAAATAACAAACCTGCCACAGTCGGGTGTCTGAGCGACGCCACCTAAAGGGCTTATATATGTATAAACATAATCATAGTGAATATCCAGGAGGTGGTACCGTCCCAGGGATATTCATTATTTCAAACAATGCAAACGGCTAGTCCATAATGATAATAATCATAACCATCATATATCACAAGTCATAATCAATATTCGGGTTAGTAGTTTCTCCTCCGAAGACCAACACTAAGACCAATACTTGACCCATCCCAGACTGTAGTCCTTAACCATGGACACGGCTATTCGAATAGGTTTAATCTCTGCAGAGGGTGTACTCTTTACCCACGAGTAACGGATTCCTTTAGTCCATCGGGACTAATTCCGTCTACGGCCTTTTAGTTGAAAACATGCCTAACTTGCACACACCAGCTTAACTCATCGGTGTCTGGAATCACCCACGACACTTGTTAAGCAAAACTCTAAGTGGGGAGGCTACAACCTCGCATAGCATGGGATCAAATTTATATCGCGCGCTCTAAGGGGTGGCCTCCCCTCTCGGCCCCAACCGGAAACACCCATGCCCCCTGACTAGGTGGCATGCCTACCGGCTACAACCGACATCTTCCCCCATGGCCTCTCTGTACGGTGTGTGCTGGAAAGGGGTCGACGACTTACTGAACCGTACCCTACCTGCGGCAGGGACGAGTGGTAGTACGAGGCAAATATGGGGGTTACTATAACAAGACTCGATCTATGGCCGACTCTGGAGGCTTATAAGTTCCCTGCATGACATGTATATCAAATATATTTCAACCGACGAAATCACCACCCATTATACCTTACTATGCCATACCGGACATAACCGTCCCGACGGGGACCGGCGACAAGCTCACTCCTACCCAAGGCAGAGGCTTTCCCGGATTCCTTTCCAGCATGCATGCAAGGCACATGAGGATGATTACCATCACAAGTATATTCATTTCCAACAGCAAGGAAATCACTAATATGCCTTCATGCAAATGATCACATAGCCACATAAAATAACGAGTTCTCCAAAATGAGATGGTGTTATAAACGAGTCAACTAACACACCAAAAATATTATGCCGGGTTTCAGAATGCTTGCCTTCAAGGTGTGGAGAGGTGGGGGTGCTCTCCAAAACTTTTGAAAGTTTTCTTCCTCTCTCCAAAATCCTATTTTCAATAAGTTTGAATTAACACACAATTTCAAAACAGCACAAAAAAGTTGTTTGAATTTTTTTCAAATAAATATGATAAAAAACTAGACAAAAATTTAAAGAGGACAGAAAAAGAATCAATCAAAAATCATTTTCTGTTTAAAGGTTATAAGAGTTTTAATCTAGGGACTCATCTGTAATGAAACAGAAAGTTCCCAGGGGCTAACTTATAAAAACAGAAAATGATTCGACTGAAAATACGCCGGCCCAGAGGGGTGCCGTACTTTGGCAGAAGACGCCTTCAGAAAACGGTTCGTTTAAAAAGAACTGAGAGGCTGACGGGCGGGTCCCACCCGTCAGGTTTGAATTTTCAAACGGGGGACGAAGCTCGTCGGCGCCCGAGAGCCGCGGTGGTCCCCGACGGCGATCCACGGTGAGGCAGGGAGATCAGAGAGTACCTCCGTGTTCAGAGTGCCATTCCGCGTCTGTGGGAGGTGGTGGTGGTCGCCGGCGAGTACCACATCGGCGGCGACGCTGGCTCCAGCGGACGGCGATTCGGGTGGTTGTGGACCTCGTCGGAGAGAGCTGTGAAGATCAAATTGGAGTGGGGGTTAGACTCTTAGTTGCTCGAGAGGGTTGCTGACGAAGTTGGGGCGCCGGAGACGGCCTCACCGGAGCGAATCGAGGTGTAGGCCGAGGCGGAACGGGGCGGCCGGAGTCGGGGAAGAAGGGCCCCTCGAGCCTCCTCCAGTGGCCAGGCAGGTCTAGTGAGATGGTGGAGTTGTGCGGGGGCGAGAGCAGGCTCGGGGGTGCTATAGATAGCCGGCCCGAGTCGGTTGCCGCGAACGGATAAGTCCGGCGAGGTGATTACAGCGGTGCCATTGTTGCACGGGAGGGTTTTGAGGTTGAGCGTCGTCGTGGGCGTTCCCTGGTTCCGTTTAGGTGCTAACCGCGTCGGGATTTGGTTGCTTAGGGGGAGTTTGACGGAACGGGGCGACGCGGGCCCGTCGGCGGCAGGGAGCACGCTCTGTGCGTGCCGCGCCACGGCGACGGTGCGGCATGCGTGCGCTGGCAAGGAGATGGCCACGCGGAGCTACCAGGAGGATTGGGCGGCGCCGAATGGCGTTGAGCCGCCGTTCTGCTCCCTGTCGGCCGCTACGGTGGTTCGGCCGCCGCAAGACACGCCGGCGCAGGCGGGCCAGGGTGCCACCGACGCCAGGAAGGCGCCAAGCGCACGTGTGGAGCTCCGGACAAGCAGGCCAGGCGGCGAGCAATGTGCCAAGGGCACTGTGGACATGTGACTGAATCTCTGACGGAGAACGAACACTGCAAATTCTGAATTTACTGAACATGAACAAAAACAGTGCACGCCAAGTGTTAGACAGAATGATTCTGGCCTCTAGGGATTTTTCCTTGAGCTGAGTTTTGGTGGGGTGGCCTCTCATTGCACCTGGAGGCTGCCTGAATTTTGGTAGAATTTTTGGAGAAGAGAAGATATGAATTTCACCAAATTTGACAAATCTGGTCCAAACTTGCAGAGGCTGAAACTTGAAAATTTTAAAAAGAAGAAGAGTGGATCTTGATGGTCCTAGGTTGTGGGTGCTAAGGACTATCCAGAGGGGTTGGTTTGAGATCAAAACTCAAAGGAAATTAGGTACTTGCTTTGCAAATCACCTAGGCTTAAAATAATTGACAAAAATGTTTTGGGGAATAGAATAAATGGAATAAAATCCAAAAATGGGTTGGACTTGTTGGAACAGAATGAAAATGAGGTTGATTCACTCAAAAACTTCAAATAACATCATTGGGATTTTTTGCATAAAGTTGAATCATAAGCTACTATCAACATCCCATAATTTTGGTGGAGGCTAGAAAGAAACATTTAAATGGGTTGTAGTGCAAAATTGTGCAAAATTGCACTCTGGACCAGAGAAGAAAATTGGGTGCAGAGCTCAAAATATTTCATGAATAAAATATATTTTTGTATAAAAGTGATTTGATTACATGACATCTCCAAATTTTGGTTGGAATTTTAAGTGAATTTAACAAATGGTTGTAGTTCAATTATGGTCATGTAACCTTGAAAACCAATTTTCAAGAAAATAAAGATCAGGCAAATTAATTATGTAATTATTTCTACTAATAAAAGAAGAGTTTTTCTTCAGAGATTAAACAAGTCCAATAACATATTTGAAAGGTTTTCACTTTAGGGAACAACTCCATGATAATAAGAAAGGAAATGTTTCAAAAAAAATCAAAAGGGAGTCCAAAAAAAAAATCAAAGTTTTAATTCCTGGCAAAAATTTTAATTAACAAACAAAGTTAAAATTTTGGGGTGTCACAACACTACCCCCCTTAAGAAAATTCTCGTTCTCGAGATTTGTTCAAAGTCGTTTTAAGAAAAACTATACGCAATAAAAATGTGGCTACAGTGAGAGGGCAATAAGTGGTGAAAAACCACAGTGTGAATACTGGTGCTGCGTGGAAAAATCTACGGTTCGGGACAAAACGTGAGATTTCTACGCTGGATATAAATTTAGAATAACTTCTAAATTTAAATATATGCTGGTCGTACCCAAGAGTACAGTGCTCTCTCTGGCCGACAGGTGGACCGGGGGCCCACTGTCGCCTCTTCTTCTCCCTCTGGTTCTCTCTTCTTCCTCTCTCCCATGCGCTTTCCCGCGCTTTCTCCACCGGCGACGCCTAGCGCGTAGGGCATCTAGGCCGTACCGCGGTAGTGCGCGGGGTGCTAGTTGCCGGTGCAGTGTGCACTCACCTCGCGGGCCAGCGCGCTGTCGGCACTGCTCGCGGATTCGTCTCCGAACACCGGCGATCGGCGACGAGCGGCGTTGGTGGACTTCGCCCACCGTACACCAAGCTCAAGCTATAAAACGGTCGGGGTGCCCCTCTCTTCTTCCTCACACCTGGCCTCACTTCTCCTCCTCCTTCTTCCTCCATTAGTGCTTACAAAAGCTCGGGTTAGGCTCTAATGGCGGAGGCGATGCCGGACTGGTTTGCGATCCTGATATGCGGAGGGCTGGCGACACTGCTGGGGCTCTTCATGCTCCTGTGCGCGATGATCCTCGACGATCGTCGCGACGCTGCTGCTCGGGTGTTGGCTCTCCGCGGTGGTGGTGATCACGAGGAGTAGATGGGGTGTGCCGGGTGCTAACTGTTGTTAGGGGGTGATTAGCTGGATGTAACACTGTTGCAAAGTTTTGCAAACAGTGTATGTGTTCGAATGATTATGGTTGTGAGTCTGCTGCCGTGGTGCTGTGTGAAATTAATTAATCCACGCCGTGAGAAGGTGCAGATGTAGCAACTCAGGGAAAATAAATCTCACTCCAGGGTTTTGCGAGGGAAAACTGTTAATTTAAAGGAGCATAAACCACAACAAAAACTACACACATTAGTAGAAGCCAAATAATTGACTCGTCGTACAAACTCAGGGTATCACGCATAAGTCACACACATAAATAAATGTTGCAATAAAGAATACCGCAGCGACATCTAAAATGGAAACGGTAATTGGACGGGGTCCCTAGAAAACGTCTCTGGTACTGGGATACACTCCTCTTCTATCGGGGGAAGTGGATTGACCAGTCGATGCACATGTCTCTCCTGGTCAGGCCTTAGTGCTCTGCCGACGGCGATCTGAGGATTTAAATCTGCGAGGCTCTGGAGATAACCCATCACACGTTGGGTTAAACGCTCTTGAGCGATGATGTACTGGACAAGGTTGGCCAGGACTGGGTCTCTCTCAATTCGTCCACCGGGAAAAGATGTCACTCCTCCGGGTGCTGCACGGCTCGGGAAGTAATAATACCCTCGTTCGCTGGCATAGGGTACCTAGAATCGAAGGCGAGCAAGCGCTTCGTATGCAACAGCTTCTATGGCCATATGTGGGGTTGGCATAGATTTCCCCATGAAGGAGACCTCCGTTGGGTCTTGGTTTGAGTTTACGGGAGGGATGTGTACTGCTGCCCAATATCTCGAGGTGGAAGGGGTAATTCTCGATTTGAACAGCTCGTACTGGGGTGGCTGGGTAGCGCCCATGGTACTGCAGGTAAAATCCCACAATATCTTGACAAAACTACCCGGGGTTGCATCTGGGGTTCTCAGATAAATGCTGGGGCTCGGCATGGCAAGAAATGGTTGTGAGGGTGGTGCACAAGCTGAGAGGTGCTCGGCAAGGTCACACGGTGGCCTTTTTATAGCACCGGAGCTGGGTCATTTTTACCGTGGTGAATGGTAAAGAAAAATTTCAGCTCTGTTCCAAGGGTCGGGGTCAAGCCACAGATTCACACACTTCACTATAGTGATGTGTTACTGTGGGGGTTGTCGGAGAGGTTTTTGGTAACTGGGTCTGGGATAGAAATCTTTTACCGCATGCTGGCATATCCATGCAAGGCTACTATTTAAAACAGAGGCACGACAACAGGCTGTGTTTATTTACAAAGTCACACGATTACAAAGCGGGGATACACTGGAACTCGACACTACTCGAGTGACTTAGTCTACCTCGTTTACATCCAAGCGGGCGTGCCTTGTGGATGTTGAGGCTTCTCCACGGGTCTCGCCGTCGGAATTAGCTGGAGTGGGTTGAGGGACTACAGGCTCGGGGTAGTGATGAGGACCATCGCGGGGATTGTTGGCCACAACCCCGTTGGAGTGTGCTCCCAATATGTGACGAAGCACTTCTGGGGTTATCGCAGCACCTTGGCCGATGGCTGGGGCAGGCCTCAGGGACTCGATCGGGTGTCCAAATAGCACGACTGGGTTGTCGGCGTTGGGCTCGTTCTCTTCTCTCGCCGGGGCTCGACGAACCAGCTCTCCACGAGCTGCGATTAGATCAATAGTGATTTGATCGCACAGTTCCTCTAGTGCACTTACATAGCGCACTAGGTGCAACAATGCAGGATCTGTCTCGTGATCTCCGCTGGCAACTTGGGGTGGTCTACCATACCCTTCACGTCTGGGGTAGTAGTGGAACGAGCGACAGTTAACTCTGGGCGACAAGTGCCGGAGATGAACTATAGCTTCTCGAGCAGCTAGTTGGATGGCTTGTGGCTCAAAGGAAGTCGTTCTTCCGGTGAACCTGTAGGGGTGTTCGGGTGCTAGACCCCTACCGTAGATGTGTACAGTGGCCCAGAATTGACGATTCTCACCGCTCATGGGTCCTTGGTACACAACAAATTCTGGGGGCTCTTCTAACGCATAGGCACGACGGGTGAGGTTTGCGAGTATGGTCACAAAGCCTCCAAGGTTGGTTGCCGTGGTCTCATTGTGCACGACAGGGCCAAGCATTGTAGCTTGGTTTGGGGTAGAGGCTGTGTTGTGCTGTGTTGGGGCTAGCGTGCCCCTTTTTATAGGAAAAGGGGACAGAGTCTTCCTTCGCACGTTTGCGAGAAAGGACTATTTAGGGGCCGGTCACTGGCGCATGAGCGACAGGTTTAGGTTGATAGGTTGGGCACCGACTTCCAAAAGGTGTCGGGTCACTGTGGGGCTATCTTGTATGAGAAGCTTGGTTCGGTTATGGCTTGATGGGTTGGTCTGCCTAAGTTTTTGACCTGGCTAAGATAGGATTCGCCAATGGTCAGCTTGGCTCTGATACCAATTCTGTCGCGACCGGGTTTTCCGGACATTGATTTCCAGAAAATGGCCGTCGTGCTCACCAGCCCCAGGATTACTGTTAGCTGATGAGGCACCAACTTGATACAGAAATTCCAAGCAAAAATACAAAATATGTAGTACAAGACCATTGTGGCCTATAAGTACGTCAAATGGTTTCTAGTGGTCGATGGCGGAAGCGGTTTGTGAGTCATCAGTGTCTATGGGACTCCATTTCCCACAGGACCAGCTGACCAGGTTAACTCCTATCTTCGTGAGGCTGCTATCACCATTGCTTAGGTCCCAAGGCTGTCATCGCCACGCTCCTCTCCAAGCAAGCAATCTGGCCAAGATAATAGCCAGGGACAAGCCAGTGAGTACTTTGAATGTACTCGCAAACATTAAGAACACAGGTATAATATAATTGATCAACATACACTGAAATATTCTATGATCACATCGTCAGTCATAAATAAAATCTTGATGCGTGCAAGCAGGTTATTTATATGCTACAGGAATATGTAATGACAGAACAGTAATAAAATGCACCGATCGGATGTCTGAAGCGACGTCTCGAAAGGATAGTAAAAGTGAGCATGCCTCAATCGGGCGTCGTAGCGACACCACATAAAGGGCTTATAAGGTAAATAAATAACAAGCATGCCACAGTCGGGCGTCTGAGTGACACCACATAAAGGGCTTATGAAGTAAATAAAATAACAAGCATGCCACAGTCGGGCATCTGAGCGACACCACATAAAGGGCTTATGAAGTAAATAAAATAACAAGCATGCCACAGTCGGGCGTCTGAGCAACACCACATAAAGGGCTTATAAGTAAATGAAATAACGAACCTGCCACAGTCGGGCGTCTGAGCGACGCCACATAAAGGGCTTATACAAAAATGAAATAACGAACCTGCCACAGTCGGGCGTCTGAGCGACGCCACCTAAAGGGCTTATATATGTATAAACATAATCATAGTGAATATCTAGGAGGTGGTACCGTCCCAGGGATATTCATTATTTCAAACAATGCAAACGGCTAGTCCATAATGATAATAATCATACCATCATATATCACAAGTCATAATCAATATTCGGGTTAGTAGTTTCTCCTCCGAAGACCGACACTAAGACCGACACTTGACCCATCCCAGACTGTAGTCCTTAACCATGGACACGGCTATTCGAATAGGTTTAATCTCTGCAGAGGGTGTACTCTTTACCCACGAGTAACGGATTCCTTTAGTCCATCGGGACTAATTCCGTCTACGGCCTTTTAGTTGAAAACACGCCTAACTTGCACACACCAGCTTAACTCATCGGTGTCTGGAATCACCCACGACACTTGTTAAGCAAAACTCTAAGTGGGGAGGCTACAACCTCGCGTAGCATGGGATCAAATTTATATCGCGAGCTCTAAGGGGTGGCCTCCCCTCTCGGTCCCAACCGGAAACACCCATGCCCCCTGACTAGGTGGCATGCCTACCGGCTACAACCGACATCTTCCACCATGGCCTCTCTGTACAGTGTGTGCTGGAAAGGGGTTGACGACTTACTGAACCGTACCCTACCTGCGGCAGGGACGAGTGGTAGTACAAGGCAAATATGGGGGTTACTGGAACAAGACTCGATCTACGGCCGACTCTGGAGGCTTATAAGTTCCCTGCATGACATGTATATCAAATATATTTCAACCGACGAAATCACCACCCATTATACCTTACTATGCCATACCGGACATAACCGTCCTGACGGGGACCGGCGACAAGCTCACTCCTACCCAAGGCATAGGCTTTCCCGGATTCCTTTCCGACATGCATGCAAGGCACATGAGGATGATTACCATCACAAGTATATTCATTTCCAACAGCAATGTGATGGCCTGGCTTATTAGGAATGATAGACTACTCATATCAATAAGGAATTTCTTCTTTTTCGGGAGCCCATTCGGACAGAACTCCAAAGTTAAGCGTGCTCGGCTTGGAGTATTGTCAGGATGGGTGACCGACCGGGAAGTTGCTCCCGGGTGCGCATGAGTGAGGACAAAGTGCGCAGAAAAGACTAGTATTGATCTGTGGGGCCAGTCTAGATCCCGCCAGGAGTAACAACCACCGGCAGGTGTGTCCGGGGTGTTACAAGTTGGTATCAGAGCCGACCCTCGCGGTTACACGGATGGTTGCGGACAGGTGCATGGTCATGTTGTTCATGACGTTTGTGACCCGTCGTGGCACCCGACATGACACATGTACTGGACTGGAAGCACAGACGTATGTGCCAAGACGGAATGTTCCTGTGGCCCGACGAGGACGTCGGTTCCTCTGAGTGAGGGTGTATGTGATGGCCTGGCTTATTAGGAATGATAGACTACTCATATCAATAAGGAATTTCTTCTTTTTCGGGAGCCCATTCGGACAGAACTCCAAAGTTAAGCGTGCTCGGCTTGGAGTAGTGTCAGGATGGGTGACCGACCGGGAAGTTGCTCCCGGGTGCGCATGAGTGAGGACAAAGTGCACAGAAAAGACTAGTATTGATCTGTGGGGCCAGTCTAGATCCCGCCAGGAGTAACAACCACCGGCAGGTGTGTCCGGGGTGTTACAAGCAGGTGTGTCCGGGGTGTTACAAGCATGCAAATGATCACATCGCCACATAAAATAACGAGTTCTCTGAAATGAGATGGTGTTATAAATGATTCAACTAACACACCAAAAATATTATGCCGGGGTTCAGAATGCTTGCCTTCAAGGTGTGCAGAGGCGGGGGTGCTCTCCAAAACTTTTGAAAGTTTTCTTCCTCTCTCCAAAATCCTATTTTCAATAAGTTTGAATTAACACACAATTTCAAAACAGCACAAAAAAGTTGTTTGAATTTTTTTCAAATAAATATGATAAAAAAACTAGACAAAAATTTAAAGAGGACAGAAAAAGAATCAATCAAAAATCATTTTTTGTTTAAAGGTTATAAGAGTTTTAATCTAGGGACTCATCTGTAATGAAACAGAAAGTTCCCAGGGGCTAACTTATAAAAACAGAAAATGCTTCGATTGAAAATACGCCGGCCCAGAGGGGTGACGTACTTTGGCAGAAGACGCCTTCAGAAAACGGTTCGTTTAAAAAGAACTGAGAGGCTGACGGGCGGGTCCCACCCGTCAGGTTTGAATTTTCAAACGGGGGACGAAGCTCGTCGGCGCCCGAGAGCCGCGGTGGTCGCCGGCGGCGATCCACGGCGAGGCAGGGAGATTGGAGAGTACCTCCGTGTTCAGGGCGCCATTCCGCGTCTGTGGGAGGTGGTGGTGGTCGCCGGCGAGTACCACGCCGGCGGCGACGCTGGCTCCGGCGGACGGCGATTCGGGTGGTTGTGGACCTCGTCGGAGAGAGCTGTGAAGATCAAATTGGAGTGGGGGTTAGACTCTTAGTTGCTCGAGAGGGTTGCTGACGAAGTTGGGGCGCCGGAGACGGCCTCACCGGAGCGAATCGAGGTATAGGCCGAGGCGGAACGGGGCGGCCGGAGTCGGGGAAGAAGGGCCCCTCGAGGCTCCTCCAGTGGCCAGGCAGGGTCTAGTGATATGGTGGAGTTGTGCGGGGGCGAGAGCAGGCTCGGGGGTGCTATATATAGCTGGCCCGAGTCGGTTGCCGCGAACGGATAAGTCCGGCGAGGTGATTACAGCGGTGCTGTGGTTGCACGGGAGGGTTTTGAGGTTGAGCGTCGTCATGGGCGTTCCCTGGTTCCGTTTAGGTGCTAACCGCGTCGGGATTTGGTTGCTTAGGGGGAGTTCGACGGAACGGGGCGACGCGGGCCCGTCGGCGGCAGGGAGCACGCTCTGTGCGTGCCGCGCCAAGGCGATGGTGCCGCATGCGTGTGCTGGAAAGGAGATGGCCACGCGGAGCTACCAGGAGGATTGGGCGGCGTCGAACGGCGTTGAGCCGCCGTTCTGCTCCCTGTCGGCCGCTACGATGGTTCGGCCGCCGCAAGACACGCCGGTGCAGGCGGGCCAGGGTGCCACCGACGCCAGGAAGGCGCCAAGCGCGCGTGTGGAGCTCCGGACAAGCAGGCCAGGCGGCGAGCAACATGCCAAGGGCACTGTGGACATGTGACTGAATCTCTGACGGAGAACGACACTGCAAATTCTGAATTTACTGAACATGAACAAAAACAGTGCACGCCAAGTGTTCGACAGAATGATTCTGGCCTCTAGGGATTTTTCCTTGAGCTGAGTTTTGGTGGGGTGGCCTCTCATTGCACCTGGAGGCTGCCTGAATTTTGGTAGAATTTTTGGAGAAGAGAAGATATGAATTTCACCAAATTTGACAAATCTGGTCCAAACTTGCAGAGGCTGAAACTTGAAAATTTTAAAAAGAAGAAGAGTGGATCTTGATGGTCCTCGGTTGTGGGTGCTAAGGACTATCCAGAGGGGTTGGTTTGAGATCAAAACTCAAAGGAAATTAGGTACTTGCTTTGCAAATCACCTAGGCTTAAAATAATTGATAGAAATGTTTTGGGGAATAGAATAAATGGAATAAAATCCAAAAATGGGTTGGACTTGTTGGAACAGAATGAAAATGAGGTTGATTCACTCAAAAACTTCAAATAACATCATTGGGATTTTTTGCATAAAGTTGAATCATAAGCTACTATCAACATCCCATAATTTTGGTGGAGGCTAGAAAGAAACATTTAAATGGGTTGTAGTGCAAAATTGTGCAAAATTGCACTCTCGACCAGAGAATAAAATTGGGTGCAGAGCTCAAAATATTTCATGAATAAAAGATATTTTTGTATAAAGGTGATTTAAAAACATCACATGACATCTCCAAATTTTGGTTGGTATTTTAAGTGAATTTAACAAATGGTTGTAGTTCAATTATGGTCATGTAACCTTGAAAACCAATTTTCAAGAAAATAAAGATCAGGCAAATTAATTATGTAATTATTTCTACTAATAAAAGAAGAGTTTTTCTTGATAGGTTAAACAAGTCCAATAACATATTTGAAAGGTTTTCACTTTAAGGTTTTAATTCCTGGCAAAAAATTTAATTAACAAACAAAGTTAAAATTTTGGGGTGTCACAAAAACTATCACATGAGGCCGGAAAAAACGAGGCACACTGGGTTCAGAGTCATCGTCACTACAGCTGTGCGCGCATGAGAAGTCTACATATCGAGGGGGCTACTGAGCGAGGCACAGAGACACAATGTTCGAGAGAGAAACCAATTGACAGATTACGATCAGATTGAGTTGTCACCCTTCTGCTGTCATTGTGGGGGGGGGGGGAGGGGGAGGGAGAGAAAGATGTATCGAGAGTGTGTGTGGTAGGCACAGAGGAACAACTAGCGAGTGTGTGTATGTGTGTGTGTGTGTGTTTGAAAGAGGAGTAGATAGATTACTATCAAGATCGAGGTGCCGCCCTACTCCTTCGGTGTCGGGTAGTGTGTGTGCATGTGTGTGTGTTTGAGAGAGAAGCCAGTCGATAGATTAGTATCAAGATCGAGGTGTCACCCTACTCCTTCTGTGTTGCGAAGTGTGTGTGTGTGGTTGTGTGGGTGTGGGTGTGTGTGTCGAGGGGGGGGGGGCAGTGACACTTACATATCCCTACTCTTATAAAAAATAGAGTTGGTGATGATGGTGTTCCTGCCATCCTGCAATATAGGCCATCCAATTTATACCTGATGGATAGTAAGGAATTTGTGACACTTTTTCAAAAATATACACACACCCCTCTCCGCATTTGCAAATAAGGCATTCCCTCGTTCATACTTTTCTCCCACAAGATAAACTACTCATACAAATGCGTCTTGATGTTCGGTGCAACGCATGGGCATATTGCTAGTAGGGAGAAGGAGTTTGTGTGACACATATATATCTATATTAAGGGATAGGTAGATAGCATTTTCGCGAGGCATACTTAAAGAATCACGAAGATAACCAAAATTCTGTTCATGCAAGTGCAGGAAAAAATGAAGCGAGGAACAGTGAATGGGAGAGAGAGAGAGAGAGCGAAATCTCATAACAAAAGGTGCTCTGTTGGAATCCCATTGTATGTATTCATATGGTTCCGGAACTCGAGTTAACCTTAGGCATATGTGTGAGCGACATTATTATACTTTGAGACATTAGTGGCTATGGGTGGGCGGAATTAAAGGGGTGGGCGTGTTCGACAGAGAGAGCGTGTGTGTTTCTGTGTGAGAGCTTGATGTCTACTACACAACCTTATTCTTGTAGACGTTGTTGGGCCTCCAAGTGTAGAGGTTTGTAGGAAAGTAGCAAATTTCCCTCAAGTGGAAGATCTAAGGTTTATCAATCCGTGGGAGGCGTAGGATAAAGATGGTCTCTCTCAAACAACCCTGCAACCAAATAACCGAGAGTCTCTTGTGTCCCCAACACACCCAATACAATGGTAAATTGTATAGGTGCACTAGTTCGGCGAAGAGATGGTGATACAAGTGGTATATGGATGGTAGATAAAGGTTTTTGTAATCTGAAAATATAAAAACAGCAAGGTGACTAATTATAAAAGTGAGCACAAACGGTATTGCAATGCTAGGAAACAAGGCCTAGGGTTCATACTTTCACTAGTGCAAGTTCTCTCAGCAATAATAAGATAATTTGATCACATTACTATCCCTCAACATGCAACAAAGAGTCACTCCAAAGTCACTAATAGTGGAGAACAAACGAAGCGATTATGGTAGGGTACGAAACCACCTCAAAGTTATCCTTTCTAATCGATCTATTCAAGAGTCCGTAGTGAAATAACATGAAGCTATTCTTTCCGTTCAATCTATCATAGAGTTCGTACTAGAATAACACCTTAAGACACAAATCAACCAAAACCCTAATGTCACCTAGATACTCCAATGTCACCTCAAGTATTCGTGGGTATCATTATACGATATGCATCACACAATCTCAGATCCATCTATTCAAACCAACACAAAGTACTTCAAAGATTGCCTCCAAGATTCTACCGGAGAGTCAAGACAAAAACGTGTGCCAACCCCTATGCATAGGTACATGGGCAGAACCAGCAAGTTGATCACCAAAACATACTTCAAGTGGATCAATAGAATACCCCATTGTCACCACGGGTATCCCACGCAGGACATACATCAAGTGTTCTCAAATCCTTAAAGACTCAATCCGATAAGATAACTTCAAAGGGAAAACTCAATCCATTACAAGAGAGTAGAGGGGAGAAACATCATAGGATCCAAATATAATAGCAAAGCTCGCGATACATCAAGATCGTACCACCTCAAGAACACGAGAGAGAGAGAGAGATCAAACACATGGCTACTGGTACATACCCTCAGCCCCGAGGGAGAACTACTCCCTCCTCATCATGGAGAGCACCGGGATGATGAAGATGGCCACCGGAGAGGGATTACCCCTCCGGCAGGGTGCCGGAACGGGTCTAGATTAGTTTTCGGTGGTTACGGAGGCTTCTGGCGGCGGAACTCCCGATCTATTGAAGCCCCCCGAAGTTTTTAGGGTATATTGGTATATATAGGAGGAAGAAGTATGTCGGTGGATCTCCGGGTTGTCCACGAGGTAGGGGGGCGCGCCCATGGGGTGGGCGCACCCCCACCCTCGTGGGCAGCCCGGGACTCTCCTGGTCCATCTCCGATACTCCGTGGGCTTCTTCTGGTCCAAAAATAAGTTCCATGAAGTTTCAGGTCAATTGGACTCCGTTTGATTTTCCTTTTCTGCGATACTCTAAAACAAGGAAAAAACAGAAACTCGCACTGGACTCTGGGTTAATAGATAGTCCCAAAAATAATATCAAAGTGTATAACAAAGCCCATAAACATCCAAAACGGATAATATAATAGCATGGAACAATCAAAAATTATAGATACATTGGAGACGTATCAGCATCCCCAAGCTTAATTCCTGCTCGTCCTCGAGTAGGTAAATGATAAAAACAGAATTTTTGATGTGGAGTGCTACCTAACATATTTATCCATGTAATTCTCTTTATTGTGGCAAGAATATTCAGATCCATAAGATTCAAGACAAAATTTTAATATTGACAAAAAATAATAATACATCAAGCACAGTAACAAAGCAATTATGTCTTCTCAAAATAACATGGCCAAAAAAGTTATCCCTACAAAATCATATAGTCTGGCTATGCTCCATCTTCACCACACAACGAATTTAAATCATGCACAACCCCGATGACAAGCCAAGCAATTGTTTCATACTTTTGATGTTCTCAAACTTTTTCAATCTTCACGCAATACATGAGCGTGAGCCATGGACATAGCACTATATGTGGAATAGAATGGTGATTGGAGAAGACAAAAAAGGGAGAAGATATTCTCACATCAACTAGGCGTATCAATGGGCTATGGAGATGCCCATTAATAGATATCAATGTGAGTGAGTAGGGATTGCCATGCAACGGATGCACTAGAGCTATAACACTACTAGGAAAATGCTTACCAGTAGCGCTGGCACCAGCGCTACTGCTATGACGCTACAACTATTTTGTAGCAGTAGCGTGTTTTTAGGCCAGCGCTACTGGTAAGTTCAACTACTAGCAGCGCGTTTTTAGGCCAGCGCTACTGCTAACTTTTATGGTTTTTTTTGCATTTTGGCACTATACATGGTTAAACAGACATATCTTTTATACAATAACAACTCATCATGAACTAGTATGTTTAAATAGCATATTCATTACCACTTGTCATCACCATCAAACAATGTTCGTCAATGAGACATCATATAACAAGTTGGTCACTAGTCATAATCACAACTAATCATCATCATCAACTCTAACAGATTGTAGCACATAATAACACATTCTAGCTATGACCTACTCCTCTCATAGGACCTACTCTACCCTCTCTTAGGTAAAATATCATAAAACAAGATAGGCATTGACGTTGCATTAAGGAAAATTGACTCTCCATAATAAAGAATGGAGATCATCTTGTCTCCAAGTCTTGGCCTACGCACAATGTTGCTTCCAAGTAGCTCTATACGATGGTTCAAACATTTTTTGAAATCATCAATTATCATGGCTTCCTCGCTTTTAAAAATCCGGTATGGACAGGAGTGATGCGGATACTGCGGCTGACGTGGCTGTGGTGGCCGTAAGCTCATAACATTAACGCGACCTCTCGTCAACATCAGATGAGGCACAAAATCCATCGGGATTTTCTGTTCAAAAACACAGTAATAACTTTGTAGTTAGCAATATAGTTTAGTTTTAGAAGAATTTATGCAAAAGATGCACGGATGTCGTAATAGTAGAAAATCTTACCATGATATCTCCATTGATGTTACCGTAGTTCAACACATGCACTAGTGGCACGTCTTGACCATAATGTGGAGGAGTTTGATAATAGCTATTGTAATTCTCAATAGCAGTAAAAAAATGCGATAAGACCACCTTGCTCCTTATAAGTTAATTGTGCTTCATCATTGTAGTAGTAGGTTCCATCTAGCATTTTCCATACATTTTTTGAAGAATGAAAATAAGCTGTCAATGCAAATAAACTGTCAAATATTTTGAAATAAACAATATAAATTACTTAGTAAATATGTTTAAGAAACTCACACAGCGGTAGAACTGGAAGCGTGTCAACAAGGACACAAATGGTCATATCATTTTCGTTGATGTCAGGATCACCAAGATCGAAGGTGAGAAGCATACCCTCATGAAAATCATATGCCTTGCAAAGGGCTTCCCAATTCAGGCAACCAAAATTGGATGAGTTCACAGAATTGTATAGATTTACAGCAAAATCATAACCATGATGTGTCCTTAGTTGAATTATCATTGTCTCCATTCTTTCATGATCTTCAAAACCCATCTTCTCTAAGACATAATGTCTTGCATGGCATGGGATAAGCTAGTCGAATTGTAAAAGACGGAAATTACACATTGAAGAAGCAGAGAAGTCGTGTAAAAAATAACAAAAAACACTTGTCGTCGTTGCGTACCGTTTCAACATCGAAGGTCTCTTGGAGCTTGATGCTGAAGTGCCGACCTTCTACCAAGTGAGGCCTGTCGCACAGACCGCGCTTATCTTCGCAGTACTCGCACATAGAGAATTCCCTTTCGTCATCAGACATTTCCTAATAGGTAATTAATAATCATTCATCGAATACATATATAGTAGTTTGTAGCAAAGATCATCATATAACAACTAAAACACCTAAAATTTGTAGTTTGTAGTAGTTTGTAGCAAAGATCATCATATAATCCATCATGAATACATATATAGTAGTTTGTAGCACAAACGGCACTCATGTTTTGCATTCAATAAGCAAATAACTAATAGCCAATTAATAATCCATCATCGAATACATATATAGTAGTTTGTAGCAAAGATCATCATATAACAACTAAAACACCTAAAATTTGTAGTTTGTAGTAGTTTGTAGCAAAGATCATCATATAATCCATCATGAATACATATATAGAAGTTTGTAGCACAAACGACGCTCATCTTTTGCATTCAATAAGCAAATAACTAAAAGGTAATTAATAATCCATCATCGAATACATATGTAGCAGTTTGTAGCAAAGATCATCATATAATATCACTAATACATCTCGAATAATAGCTCCTCTAGGTTCATTGGGCTGCAGTGTACACCCAAAGAGAAGGAACCATCACCGGATCATAGCTCCAGTGAGATCCCCAAATAATCTGCCAGGTATTCGAGAACCGGCCGTTCGCCAACGCTACCAAGTAGCGCTGGCCGTGCGCGTTCTCCTCCGTGACACGGTGCTGTACCACCTGCGCAGGGGACTCAAGCCTCTCCACCGATGCAGGCCCACGTGACTGCCACCAAAGAAGCTCCAGGTCGATGACGGGCTGGCTCCTCACTAAGCTGCGCTCACCAGAAGGTAGCACAACCCAGTACCAGCCCGGCGGAGCCTAGTCCCGGACATGGCCCCTCGGCTCAACCAGGAGTCCTCCACTGAGTCGACGACGAGGATGCAGGATAGGCATCATCGATGTCGAGAACTATATGCTTAATTATGAAAACAAAATTAATAAACAGTTAGCAAAATTTGGCATGACCTTTGTTAAAAATAGGACATATCGAGCGCTTGAAATTTGCTAGAACGTAAACGAATCGACATTTTTGGCAAAACATAGGCCACTCAGAAAAATATGACATGTCCAAAATGTGACATGTTCCAAATATGACATGTCCACTGCAAAGTTGCATATAACAGGAAAAATTGCTTTAACTAAAAAAAAATAACAACAATTGCTTTAACTAAAAAATACCTACAATTCTGTTAACTACACCTAAAACAACTAAAACACCTAAAATTCTGTTAACTACACCTAAAATAACTAAAACACCTAAATTCTATTAACTACACCTAATTAAAAACCTAGCTAAATTTCTATCCTAACTTTAAAACCTAGCTAAATAAAAAAACCTAGGGTTCATATGAATTAACTAGGGTTCATACCTAATTATTCTAATAACCTACATTTTTTCAACTACATAGGATTCAAAATAACTACTCTAATAACTATAACTCTCTAGGGGGGAGGGAGGAGGAGGAAGGAGAGGGAGGAGTACCTCTCGGTATGGTGGAGGAGGGCCGACGCGGGAGGAGAGCTGGCGCGGGGGCCAGGGCGGCCGGCGGGGGAGGAGGCCGATGTGGGGGAGGGCGGCCGGTGAGGAGGAGGGCCGGCGCGGGCGAGGGCGCCCAAAGCAGCAGGGAGGTGGGCCGGCCCGGGGGACGGCAGCATGCGGGTCGACGGCGACGCGTGGGGGATTGAGAGGAAGGAGTGTGGAGAGTGTGAGTGAGCTTTAGGGAGAGATGAGGCAGGCCGGGCCGGGGGCACGCGGGGGGAGAGGGAGCGGGCTTAACAACAGCGCGGGCAATGGGCCAGCGCTACTGCTAAGCCCACTAGCTGTAGCGCTAGCGCAAAACACACGCTACAGCTAAGTGGCCTGCCCTTTGGCCCCGGCGCCCCCCTAAACAACAGCGCGGCCCGCGCCAACCAGCGCTGCTACTACTCACTAGCAGTAGCGCCCGTTCTGGCCGGTGCTACTGGTAAATACCAGTAGCGTGTGTGCCCAAACAGGTGCTACTGCTAAAATTCTATGTATAAGCATTTTCCTAGTAGTGTAAGTGTATGAAAGCTCAAAAAGAAACTAAGTGGTTGTGCATCCAACTCGCTTGCTCATGAAGACCTAGGGCATTTTGAGGAAGCCCATCATTGGAATGTACAAGCCAAGTTCTATAATGAAAGATTCCCACTAGTATATGAAAGTGACAACATAGGAAACTCTCTATCATGAAGATCATGGTGCTACTTTGAAGCACAAGTGTGGTAAAAGGATAGTAGCATTGCCCCTTCTCTCTTTTTCTCTCATTTTTTTGGGCCTTCTCTTTTTTTTGGCCTTTCTTTTTTTTTTGTCCGGATTCTCATCCCGACTTGTGGGGGAATCATAGTCTCCATCATCCTTTCCTCACTGGGACAATGCTCTAATAATGATGATCATCCCACTTTTATTTACTTACAGCTCAAGAATTACAAGTCGATACTTAGAACAAGACATGACTCTATATGAATGCCTCCGGCGGTGTACCGAGATGTGCAATGACTCATGAGTGACATGTATGAAAGAATTATGAATGGTGGCTTTGCCACAAATACGATGTCAACTACATGATCATGCAAAACAATATGACAATGATGAAGCGTGTCATAATAAACGGAACGGTGGAAAGTTGCATGGCAATATATCTTGGAATGGCTATGGAAATGCCATAATAGGTAGGTATGGTGGCTGTTTTGAGGAAGATATATGGTGGGTTTATGGTACCAGCGAAAGTTGCGATACTAGAGAGGCTAGCAATGGTGGAAGGGTGAGAGTGCGTATAATCCATGGACTCAACATTAGTCATAAAGAACTCACATACTTATTGCAAAAATCTATTAGTCATCGAAACAAAGTACTACACGCATGCTCCTAGGGGGATAGATTGGTAGGAAAAGACCATCGCTCGTCCCCGACCGCCACTCGTAAGGAAGACAATCAATAAATAAATCATGCTCCGACTTCGTCACATAACGGTTCACCATACGTGCATGCTACGGGAATCACAAACTTCAACACAAGTATTTCTCAAATTCACAACTATTCAACTAGCATGACTCTAATATCACCATCTCCATATCTCAAAACAATTATCAAGTATCAAACTTCTCATGGCACTCAATGCACTTTATATGATAGTTTTTATTATATCCCTCTTGGATGCCTATCATATTAGGACTAAATTCATAGCCAAAGCAAATTACCATGCTGTTTAGGACTCTCAAAATAATATAAGTGATGCATGATAGTTCATCTATTTCTATAAAATAAAGCCACCACCGTGCTCTAAAAAGATATAAGTGAAGCACTAGAGCAACAACAAACTACTCCGAAAGATATAAGTGAAGATTAGTGAGTAGTTGAATAATTATGCAACTATATGAAGACTCTCTAACATTTAATAATTTCAGATCTTTGTAGTTTATTCAATCAGCAAGAAAAACTAAATAAAATAAAATGACGCTCCAAGCAAAACACATATCATGTGGTAAATAAAAATATAGGTCCAAGTAAAGTTACCGATGAACGAAGACGAAAGAGGGGATGCCTCCGGGGCATCCCCAAGCTTAGGATTTTGGTTGTCCTTGAATATTACCTTGGGGTGCCTTGGGCATCCCCAAGCTTAGGCTATTGCCACTCCTTATTCCATAGTCCATCGAATCTTTACCCAAAACTTGAAAACTTCACAACACAAAACTCAAAATAGAAAATCTCGTGAGCTCCGTTAGCGAAAGAAAACAAAACACCACTTCAAGGTACTGTAATGAACTCATTCTTAATTTATACTGGTGTTAAACCTTCTGTATTACAACTTCTCTATGGTTTATAAACTATTTTACTAGCCATAGATTCATCAAAGTAAGCAAACAACACACGAAGAACAGAATCTGTCAAAAACAGAACAGTCTATAGTAATCTGTAGCTAACGCAAACTTATGGAACCCCAAAAATTATAAAATAAATTGCTGGACATGAGGAATTTATCTATTAATCATCTCCAAAAAGAATTAACTAAATATCACTCTCCAATAAAAAATGTCAGCAATTCTCGTGAGCGCTAAAGTTTCTATTTGTTTACAACAAGATCAACAAGACTTTCCCCAAGTCTTCCCAACGGTTCTACTTGGCACAAACACTAACTAAACAAAAAAAACACAACCAAAACAGAGGCTAGATAATTTATTTATTACTAAACAGGAACAAAAAGCAAGGAACAAAAATAAAATTGGGTTGCCTCCCAACAAGCGCTAACGTTTAACTCCCCTAGCTAGGCAGAATGATTTCAATGATGCTCACATAAAAGATAAGAAGTGAATCATAAAGAGAGCATCATGAATAATATGACTAGCACATTTAACTCTAACACACTTCATATGCATAGGGATTTTGTGAGCAAACAACTTATGTGAACAAGAATCAACTTGCATAGGAAGGTAAAGCAAGCAACACTTCAAGATTTTCAACATGTAGAGAGGAAACTTGATATTATTGCAACTCCTACAAGCATATATTCCTCCCTCATAATAATTTTCAGTAGCATCATGAATGAATTCAACAATATAACCATCGCATAAAGCATTCTTTTCATGATCTACAAGCATAGAAATTTTATTACTCTCCACATAAGCAAAATTCTTCTCATTCGGAATAGTGGGAGTATCATAAGAAACTCGAATACTATAAATTGTTTCCATATTAAAAGAGTAATGTTTAGAAAAGGGGTAATCATAATCATGACAAGTTTCATAAATATAATCATCACTACTTTTTATAGCATACGTGTTATCACAATAATCATCATAAGTAGCAACTTTGTTCTCATCATAATCAATTGAAACCTCTTCCAAGATAGTGGATACATCACTAAATAAAGTCATGACCTCTCCAAATCCACTTTCATAAATATTATAAGAGTCAACATCCTCCAAAATAGTGGGATCATTACTTCCTAAAGTTGACACTCTTCCAAACCCACTTTCATCAATATAATCATCATAAGTAGGAGGCATGATATTGTAGCGACCCGACCTCAAACGGTCAAGTCTCTGTGCTTCAGTGTCATCCCTGGATCGGTAATGCTGACACACACAGTACTCAAGGAATTATAATAGATTAGCAATCACCCACTTATTACATCGAACGTCTCCAAAGAGAACTTATTACAATAAATATGGCTTAAGGCCATCTAATACGATAACAGCGGAAGGCTTGGAAGATAAAGTGAGTCCATCAACTCCAACGGCATAGCTGAGCTGCACGGCAATGACCTAATGAACCTTACTTCTCATCTATAAAGTCTGCAACATAATACGTTGCAGCCCGAAAATGAGTCCGCACATGGAATATGCTGGCAAAATAACACAGTAGAGCATGAACAGAATAATGCTATCACTACATGCATATTTGGCTGGTGGAAAGCTCTATGGTTATAGTTTTTGTGAAAAGCCAATTTTAATTTTAACTATCATGGTAGCTGAAACATCATTGAGAAGGTTCCTCCAACTCAATCCCAATTAAATTAATTAACAACCTAGTGATGAGATACTTAAGATACTCCAAGTACTAGATGCTCAAGATTTGTCCATAACCAGGGACACGGCTAACCATGATTAGTTTATACACTCTGCAGAGGTTTGCGCACTTTTCCCCACAAGACTCGATCGCCTCCATTGAATTTCTCGCACTACATGGTGTTTGAGAAACGGATGACCGAGACACAGTCTTTCAGAAACGTTAACTCTCTACTCCGGGCAGACCATACCAAACCTACAATCCCACTACCTGCTGATCCACCTCTTCAAGAGCTTCACATAACTTACTCAACTATGCTAGAGCCCATAATAGCTTGTGGCTGCACATGGAAGTTTCTAGCATGAATAATCTCAGTTCCCTTTGAGCCCGGGTGGCGGTCCGTAGGAAGATCACACGGGTACTCTGGGATTTCCAAAAAAATACAGGCAACACTGGGTACTCGAGGTGCCTCAATCCACCCAGATGTGTATTTAAGTTGCCACCTTAAGTTGAACCATTAATTAACAATCTCACATCTGTCATGGATTTCACTCACCCAAACCTCGTCTACGAGCATAGCATAGCAATATAAGCAACTTGTAAGAGTAACTCCCAAGGGTTTGAATGTAACAACGTAATAGGTTCTACGATATCAACTACTTCCCAACCCACATGTTAATTTCATCCTAACCATGCAATGTTTGAGGATTGGTACTAATGCATAAAAAGTGGGTGATAAAAGGGTATGATCAAAGTGTTACTTGCCTTGCTGATGATCCGCGGAACCTAGGGACTCCAAATAACACGCTTCGCACTCCGGGAATTCTATCTCAAACAAACAATAGCATACATAAGCAATCAAGCAAAGAGACAAGGGTAAAACTCAAATAAAAGAAGATCTAACCAGAAAGCTCAACTTAAGAACTCCGGTTTGCAAAAAGAATCAAATCGAATGGAGCAACGAAACTCAAACGATGAAAGAAACAAGATCTGTTTACTAATCTGGACCTAGGTCAAATTTTACAGTAGCAAAAACTTGTGCAAGTTTGTTAAGCGAAAAGAGGGTCTCGAGACGAAGATCTAGGCGCTTGAATCGCCTGATTCCGACTAATGAGTGAAAAGATAAACTAGAACGAAAATCGGATCAGAAATCGCGATCAGGAATAATCGTGGATTAATCCGATAAAAGAAAACTGACGAACAGGCTAACGAACGAACGTTCGTTGTCTGTAACTAACGGACGAAAACCGTTGGCTTAAACGAACGTCCGCTAAAAAGAACAAACGGGAAAAACCGGTGAACCGAAAAAAACGAATTATGGTTTTTTTTAACGAAAACCGATCCGGTTTCCTAAAAAACCGAACGGCGCTATACCTCCGGCAAGGTCCGGCATGACGGCGGCTCCGGCGAGGGGCGGCGGCGGCGCGGGCAACAGCGGCGGCGGCTCTGGGCGACAGGCAACGCGGTAGCGGGCAAGGGGCGGCGGGGCGGCATGGCGGCTTGCGGCGGCGGGGTCGGCGGCTCGCGGTGGCGGGGTGGGGTCGCTCCAAGGGGCGGTGGGGCAGCGGCTTTTAAGGAGGCGGGCGGTGCCTTGGGGGAGGGGCACGACAGGGAAGCGGAGTACGAGCCGGACTCCGGTTCGGTTGGCGCGGCAGCGGCCGCGCGGGGGTGGTGGGCCGACAGCTGGGCTTCGGCCCAGTTAGCCCTTGGCGCGTTTTTTAAATAATTCCGCCGAACTAAGAAAAATCCTAGAAAATAAAATAAAAATCTAAAAATGCCAAAACAAATTGTCTCCGTCTAAATAAAATATTTAGAACGAGATGAACATTTTCTTGGCCCTAAAATGCAATTTTGAAAACATGCAATTTTTCTAATTCAAACAAAATTGCAATAAAATCCAAATAAAATCAAGAATTGATTTTAATATTTTTTCCTCCAATATTTCATTTATTCTGGAGAAGTCATACTATCTCCTCTCATATATTTTAATATGAAATATTTCAGAGAGAAAAATAATTAAAACTAGAAATCCTCGTTTCGAAATTTGATAAAAATTAAATTTGAAAACCGGGGAAATCCCGAACTCTCTCCGAGGGTCCTTGAGTTGCTTTGGATTTCGAGGATCGCGAGACGAAATGCAATAAAATATGATATGCAAGGATAATCTATGTATAACATTCTGAATTGAAAATTTGGGATGTTACAACTATCATCATTATAAATTTGCATATCGAAACTTGAGAGACTAAAAATATCATCCTCATTAAACATAGCTTCCCCAAGCTTGGGGCTAACATTAATTGCAGCAAATATATTCTCAAAAACATCATCTTCATCAAACCTAGCATCCCCAAGCTTGGGCCTTTTCATATCATAAGCATAATCGCTCTCATCATTAATAGTATGGATAGCACCATTGCACCAATAGTATAGCAATTATCATCATCACAAGGAGTAATAGGAGCAACATCATTTGCGAGAGATACCTTTTTACATTTGCTTATCTGTCTTTTCTTTTTCTTCTTCACATCATGTGTGGGTTCAACCCTCTTTTTGGAGCTCCTTATTAATGAGATTGGTTGAATACAAGGCTCCTCCTCGTTACCCAATTCATCATAAGAAATAATAGGAGGATATTGGGAAGTCTCTTCCCTTTCATTAGTATTATCTTCATCCTCTATTTCTTTTCTTTTCTTTATGTAGTTGGCAATATAAGGATTTTCAATGCAATTCACCATGCAATACATATAAATTTCCTCTAGATCAAAATGAAGAACTCTATCAAGGGCAAATTCTGGAATTACCTTAGTTATACATTTCATTTCTTCATAACCCAAGAGCAAACTAAGTTCATTATGATGTGCAAGGGAAATCAAGTCATCACAATTTTTGGACACGATATGATCATGAAACAATTTGCATTGGGTACTGAAATGATCTTGTTCATTGCAAAGTTCACAAGTATGGCTAAGAAAATTTAAAATTTCAGCACAAACATCTAACCTTTCTTGCAACAATTTAGTTTCTAAATGCTTATGCCTCTTGCAATATCTATCTTCCCTATTTGGTGTGTTCTTGCGAACCCAATGTACTCCACAAAAATTGACATGCTTATAAGAGATATTTTCATCATGACTGGTGCAATCATCATTAGTACTATGGATATTCAAGGAGTTCATACTAACAACATTGCAATCATGCTCATCATTCAAAGATTTAGTGCCAAACAGTTTAATGCATTCTTCTTCTAACACTTTGGAACAATTTTCCTTTCCATCATACTCACGAAAGATATTAAAAAGATGAAGCGTATGAGGCAAACTCAATTCCATATTTTTTGTAGTTTTCTTTTATAAACTAAACTAGTGCTAAAACAAGAAACAAAAAGTTCGATTGCAAGATCTAAAGATATATACCTTCAAGCGCTAACCTCCCCGGCAATGGCGCCAGAAAAGAGCTTGATGTCTACTACACAACCTTCTTCTTGTAGACGTTGTTGGGCCTGCAAGTGCACAGGTTTGTAGGACAGTAGCAAATTTCCCTCAAGTGGATGACCTAAGGTTTATCAATCCGTAGGAGGCGTAGGATGAAGATGGTCTCTCTCGAGCAACCCTGCAACCAAATAACAAAGAGTCTCTTGTGTCCCCAGCACACCCAATACAATGGTAAATTGTATAGGTGCACTAGTTCGGCGAAGAGATGGTGATACAAGTGCAATATGGATAGTAGATAATAGTTTTTGTAATCTTAAATAATAAAAACAGCAAGGTAGCAAGTGATAAAAGTGAGCGTAAACGGTATTGCAATGCGTTGAAACAAGGCCTAGGGTTCATACTTTTGCTAGTGTAAGTTCCCTCAATGATACTAACATAATTGGATCACATAACTATCCCTCAACATGCAACAAAGAGTCACTCCAAAGTCACTAATAGCGGAGAACGAACGAAGATATTATGGTAGGGTACGAAACCACCTCAAAGTTATTCTTTCCAATCAATCCGTTGGGCTATTCCTATAAGTGTCACAAACAGCCCTAGAGTTCGTACTAGAATAACACCTTAAGACACAAATCAATCAAAACCCTAATGTCACCTAGATACTCCAATGTCACCTCAAGTATCCGTGGGTATGATTATACGATATGCATCACACAATCTCATATTCATCTATTCAACCAACACAAAGGACCTCAAAGAGTGCCCCAAAGTTCTACCGGAGAATCACGACGAAAACGTGTGCCAACCCCTATGCATAGGTTCCCAATGTCACAAAACCCGCAAGTTGGTCACCTTAACATACATCAAGTGGCACGTGGTATCCCATTGTCACCACAGATATCCACGGCAAGACATACATCAAGTGTTCTCAATTCTTTAAAGACTCAATCCGATAAGATTACTTCAAAGGGGAAACTCGATTCAGTACAAGAGAGAAGAGGGGGGGAAGAAACATCATAGGATCCAGATATAATAGCAAAGCTCGCGATACATCAAGATCGTATCATCTCAAGAACACGAGAGAGAGAGATCAAACACATAGCTACTGGTACATAGCCTCAGCCCTGAGGGAGAACTACTCCCTTCTTGTCATGGAGAGCACCGGGATGATGAAGATGGCCACCGGTGAGGGTTCCCCCCTCCGGCAGGGTGCTGGAACAGGGTCCCGATTGGCTTTAGGTGGATACGGAGACTTTTGGCGGCGGAACTCCCGATCTATGTTGCATTCTGGAAGTTTTAGGTCATGTGGGTATATATGGGTGCAGGGAGGACGTCGGAGGAGCCATGGGTGTCCCACGAGACAGGGGGCGCGCCCTAGGGGGGCGCCCCCACCCTCGTGAGCACCTCGTGTCTCCCCTGACGTGGGGTCCAAGTCCATCAGGTGTGTTTCCTTCCAAAAATAACTTCTCCAGTTGATTACGTTCCGTTTTGACTCCGTCTGATATTCCTTTTGTTCAAAACACTGAAATAGGCATAAAACAACAAATCTGGGCTGGGCCTCCGGTTAATAGGTTAGTCCCAAAAGTAATATAAAAGTGGGTAATAAAGCCCAATATTGTCCAAAACAGTAGATAATATAGCATGGAGCAATCAAAAATAATAGATACGTTGGAGACTTATCAGCATATACGTCCCTGAGCGCATGCTTCCGCTCCCTCTTGGGGATGTGAGTCGCGTATATCATGTTCACCGTCCGCACTTGTGGGGGGAACCTCTTCTGTCCTCCGGTGTTCGGCTGCCGAGGCTCCTCCTCGTCATCGCTATGTGACCCTTATCTTTGTTTTCGGCATTTATCTTGCCGGCCTGCTTGAACACCCAACAATTCCTGTTGGTGTGGTTGGCTGGCTTGTCGGGGGTGCCGTGTATTTGGCACGAGCGATCGAGTATACAGTCCAAACTGGACGGGCCTGGAGTGCTTCTTTTGAATGGCTTTTTCCGCTGACCGGGTTTAGAGCCTTTGAATCTGGCATTGACTATCGTATCCTCGGTATTGTTGCTGTTAATGCGGCGCTTAAGTTTGTTGCGACGTGACGTGCCATTGCCATCCTTGGTATCCAAAGTACCATGGTTCTTTGGGATGTTATTGCTGCGAGCCAGCTAGCTGTCTTCTCCCGCACAAAAGCGGGCCATGAGTGTCGTGAGGGCTGCCATAGATTTTGGCTTTTCCTGACCAAGGTGCCGGGCGAGCCACTCGTCGCGGATGTTGTGCTTAAAAGCTGCTAGGGCCTCTGCATCCGGACAGTCGACGATTTGATTTTTATTTGTTAGGAACCGTGTCCAGAATTGCCTGGCCAATTCCTCTGGCTGCTGAATTATGTGTCTCAAGTCATCGGCGTCTGGTGGTCACACGTAAGTGCCCCGGAAGTTGTCGAGGAATGCGGCTTCCAGATCCTCCCAACAGCTAATGGACTCTGCTCGCAAGCTATTGAGCCAATGCCGAGCTGGTCCTTTGAGCTTGAGTGGGAGGTATTTAATGCAGGAGGAAATCCTCGATCTATACCACAGGATCTGTTGTGCCGTCGTATGATTCTATATTTACGGGTTTGAAACACTCTGGGGTTTGATGATCCATTACTTCGTCTGTGAAGCATAGGGGGTGTGCGGCGCCTCTGTACTGGGCTATGTCGCGACGCAGCTCGAATGAGTCTCGCCCGCTATGTTTGGCCCGGCCGGACATACTTTTACTGTATCCAGCGTGACGATTATCGTCTCGCGTAGTGGCGCACCCTCGTGATTCGTTGATCGATCTTGCATGTTTTGCTTTGTCCTCCAATACGTCTCGTAGGTCTGGCGTATTTCCCCATGCCTTGACATTTTTATGTGAGTGGCGTTGGAGTGCAGACTGAGATTTTGGCTGAAATGACTCTCTGTCGCGACCACGAGGTGGCGGGTCAGCCGCATCATGTGCTGGAGATGTGGGTTTGCATGCTTCCTCCTCCCATCGGGGTAGCAACCTACGGTTTGGGTAACTCTTGGAGGGACGTGCGAGTTTGTATTCCTCGGCCGCAAGGACTTCGGTCCATCTGTCGGCTAGCAAATCTTGATCAGCTTGAAGCTGTTGTTGCTTTTTCTTAAGGCTATTTGTCGTGGATATAAGCCGGCGCTTAAAGCGCTCTTGTTCGACGGGATCCTTAGGCACGACAAATTCATCATCGTCGATGCTTGCCTCGTCTTCGGAGGGAGGCATGTAATTATCATCCTCCGCCTCTCCATCTGCCGCTCTCTCTGGAGGGCTAGCTTCGCCATCCTCCTGCCCTAAATCTTGCTGGAGGGGATTGTTGCCATCTTCGGCACTGTCCGGAGTGCTATTATCTCCTGTGCCGGTATCACCACTTTTCCCTTGGCGGGACTTAGAGCGGTGCTGCTGACGCCAGTGCTTGGTTTTCTTCTTGGAGGGGTCATCCTCCGTTGTCTCGTCGCCATTGCCTTCTTTGGGTGTGTCCACCATGTATATGTCGTATGATGAGGCGGCTGTCCAGTGCCCTATGGGAAGTGGTTCCTCTTCGTCTCCCGCATCGTCGTCCATACCATCGATACCTTCAAGCGCTAACCTCCCCGGCAACGGCACCAGAAAAGAGCTTGATGTCTACTACACAACCTTCTTCTTGTAGACGTTGTTGTGCCTCCAAGTGCAGAGGATTGTAGGATAGTAGCAAATTTCCCTCAAGTGGATGACCTAAGGTTTATCAATCCGTGGGAGGCGTAGGATGAAGATGGTCTCTCTCAAATAACCCTGCAACCAAATAACCGAGAGTCTCTTGTGTCCCCAACACACCCAATACAATGGTAAATTGTATAGGTGCACTAGTTCGGTGAAGAGATGGTGATACAAGTGGTATATGGATGGTAGATAAAGGTTTTTGTAATCTGAAAATATAAAGACAGCAAGGTAACTAATGATAAAAGTGACCACAAACGGTATTGCAATGCTAGGAAACAAGGCCTAGGGTTCATACTTTCAGTAGTGCAAGTTCTCTCAACAATAATAACATAATTGGATGACATAACTATCCCTCAACATGCAACAAAGAGTCACTCCAAATTCACTAATAGCGGAGAATAAACGAAGAGATTATGGTAGGGTACGAAACCACCTCAAAGTTATCCTTTCTGATCGATCTATTCAAGAGTCCGTAGTAAAATAACATGAAGCTATTCTTTCCGTTCAATCTATCATAGAGTTCGTACTAGAATAACACCTTAAGACACAAATCAACCAAAACCCTAACGTCACCTAGATAATCCAATGTCACCTCAAGTATCCGCGGGTACGATTATACGATATGCATCACACAATCTCAGATTCATCTATTCAGACCAACACAAAGTACTTCAAAGAGTGCCCCAAAGATTCTACCGGAGAGTCAAGACGGAAACGTGTGCCAACCCCTATGCATAGGTTCATGGGAGGAACCCGCAAGTTGATCACCAAAACAAACATCAAGTGGATCAATAGAATACCCCATTGTCACCATGGGTATCCCACGCAAGACATACATCAAGTGTTCTCAAATCCTTAAAGAATCAATCCAATAAGATAACTTCAAAGGGAAAACTCAATCCATTACAAGAGAGTAGAGGGGGAGAAACATCATAGTATCCAAATATAATAGCAAAGCTCGCGATACATCAAGATCGTACCACCTCAAGAACACAAGAGAGAGAGAGAGAGATCAAACACATAGCTACTGGTACATACCTTTAGCCACGGGGGAGAACTACTCCCTCCTCGTCATGGAGAGCATCGGGATGATGAAGATGGCCATAGGAGAGGGATTACCCCTCCGACAGGGTGCCGGAACGGGTCTAGATTGGTTTTCGGTGGCTACGGAGGCTTCTGGCGACGGAACTCCCGATCTGGTGTGCTCCCCGAAGTTTTTAGGGTATATGGGTATATATAGGAGGAAGAAGTACATCGGTGGATCTCCGGGATGTCCACGAGGCAGGGGGGCGCGCCCAGGGGGGTGGGCGCCCCCCCCCCACCCTCGTGGGCAGCCCGAGACTCTCCTGGTCCATCTCCGATACTCCATGGGCTTCTTCTGGTCCAAAAAATAAGTTCCGTGAAGTTAGAGGTCAATTGGACTCTGTTTGATTTTCCTTTTCGGCGATACTCTAAAACAAGGAAAAAACAGAAACTAGCATTGGGCTGTGGGTTAATAGGTTAGTCCCAAATATAATATAAAAGTGTATAATAAAGCCCATAAACATCCAAAACGGATAATATAATAGCATGGAACAATCAAAAATTATAGATACGTTGGAGACGTATCAGAGACTTGTAGGACGGGGTAGAAAGATGAATCCTAACATTGACGGAGGGAGAGAAATACACGAAGTGCGCGTGTGTGATTCCGATGACCACAGGGAAATGAGATATGTATGCGTGTGAGAGATATTGCACAATTCATTCACGTATCACTATCTAGCGATCGTGGAAGTGCATTACCTAAACATAAATCAATATCTACTTCATATCGTGGCCAAAGGTACCATATCGATTCTACGCTATAAAGATTATACACTCACATATCAAAAAAAATTCTATTTAAATAAACCTTTTCAGTTGTGCATGCCAAAGTTACAGTGATGTTTCTTCAAATAACCAATGTAGCTATCGTGTACATGCACCATTGTTACTCTTGCATTCAAAATCATTAGTCTTGGATGATTTAAGGTTCTATTATGAAGTAATATATGTAATATTCATATATGAATTCAACGGATATGCAATTTATGAAATGGTGGCTATGTAATCATATGAGGTAACACTTTTAAGTAGCGGACTACAATATCCATTTTTTTTGTGCGCCTCTACACTAACACGTCAATGCATTATGTTTAAAGTAAATAACCAATTGCACTAAGTTATCTATTTACATGAGAAATACATAGGCTGAGCGTTTGATCCCTTTTTGTGAACATGCCACTACACCCGTACGATTGGCCGCGCCCGTGTCAACGTCCAAGTTATCGGTGCATCATCCCGAGTTATTGTCTTTTTTTCTGGGGTGGACACACCAGTTATTAACTGCTGACGTGCCCCGTGTACACAGTCTCGCATGACCTTCCCACTAGCACGGTCCAAAATTAGTTGAAACTGGATATGAACGATCCCGCGGGCGGCAAAATCTCCCGCCTCCTTCTAAAATTTCCGCCACCTTAGTCTTTAGCATGCGAAATTCCCCTTTTGTCCTTGGTGCACAGAGACCAACAGTTACAATACTGCCCTCATCTACATAATAGGTCGGGGCTGCTTTGGTAACTTCCGGTTCCCCCCACTACACGGCACCCCCATTTCCTCTCCCCCTCCGGCAAAAATGACTAACTCCACAGCACCAGAGCATCTCACATCACACCACCCGTACTTCATCGGCCTTTCTCCCCTCCCCTCTCGAAACCCTAGACTGCTCATCCACCGGCGTACCAGAGCCCATTCACTGCCAGCGGCGTCCACCTCGCCGGATCTGCTTCTACGGCCCCATCTACCCCTCCCACCTCCCCTAGAAACAAGTAGACTGCTCATCCACCACTGTACCACAGCCCATTCAGTGTCGGCCTTGTCCACGGCGCCGGATCTGCTTCGCCGGTACTCTCGTCAACCACAGCGCATCTGCAGCGGCTCATTTGTACTCCCCACCGGAGACGCTTCGTCCACACCCCCAGAGCTGCCCCACCAACGCCCCCGTCGACGGCCTCTGGTCCTCTTCGCCGACACCTTCATCAACCCTACCAAAGCCGCTTCGCCGACAACATCGTCATCCCCACCGGAGTAGCTTCGCCTATACCATTTTCAACCCTACCGGGGCCACTTTGCCAACTCACAAGTCCACGGCCTCATATCCGCTTCCTCACACCCTCATCCAACCTACCGGAGCAGCTTCTGACACCCCGTACATGGCCGCAGATCCACATCATCGACACCATCCTTAACCCAACCACCGGAGCAGTTCACCTACGCCCTCGTCCACGACCACAGATCCGCTTCGCCCACACAGTAGTCCACCCTACCAGAGCCGCTCCATAAACACCCTACTCGACGGTTCTAGATCTCCTTATCGGACCCCGATAGCCAGCGCAGCGTCATCACCCTTGACATTTCTAACCTGATTCCCATAGTCTGGCAAGATGCCAAGCACCGACCACGGCCTAGGTACTTGTCACCTTTAAACCCGTACAGCATCACCTGCCCGATGTAATTCAAATATACTAACAGGTCGCTGTTACCTATTATGCAGCTAGCAAAAACTACAAGGACGATGTTTCTTCTGGATCTAACAGCTTGGCCAACCAAGATCCTGGACCGAGACATTGCTATGATCTTGTAAGTGTGTGTCTCTCTCTCTCTCTTGTATTGTCACTAGTATAAAAGGGGGCAAAGGTCCAGGCCGGGTCAGCCTATTAGTCCCGGTTCAGTCCAGAACCGGGACCAATGGGGGCATCGGACACGGTTCGTGAGCCCTTGGGGCCGGCCGGGCCACGTGAGCCATTGGTCCCGGTTCGTCTGGACCTTTTGGTCCCGGTTGGTGGTACGAACCAGGACTAATGGGCCTCGCTCCTGGCCCACCACCATTGGTCCCAGTTGGTGGCTTGAACTGGGACCAAAGCACTAGTAGAAAAAGGGTCAAACATGAAGCACATTAGTGCCGGTTTGAATTAGAGCCGGCACTAATGTGTACATTAGTGCCGGTTCGTGGCGGCAATCAATAGTACCGGTTCGTGGCGAACCTTTAGTACCGGTTCATGCCACGAACCGGTACTAAAGAGGCTGCATCAGCCTGCGGTCAGGCTATGGCCCCACCATCACCATTTAGTGCCGGTTCTTACCACGAACCGGTACTAATGAGGTTATGGCAAGCTGCTTTTAGTCCCACCTCGCCAAGAGAGAGGCAGTATGAGCGGTTTATAAGCCGTGAGTGCACAGACAATGACGAAGAGTTGCAATGCTCACCTACATGTTGATTAGCTTCAAGCCTTGCGGAATAGCATAGATTGCACTGAGCTATGTGCAGTGCAGTCTACACTATTCCGAATGGCTTGAAGCAAATTAACCAGCATTGCACCTCTTTTTTAATTTTTAATAACTTATTTAAACTCCGGACTTCTTTTGTGTTCAGTATGCAGCATTTAAAGCGACGTCATCAATTTCCAACATGTTCTGACATCATTTGTTGTTTTTCGGTCATTTACCTAATTGTTTAGAGAGCTAAATGACCGTGAAATTGAAAATCACTACAAAATGAATCCTGAAAATGTTGAAACTTGGCATGGTATCATCATATCACCCGCATAGCATGCGCGAAAGAGTATAGAGGGTCACGGCAAAAACTGGACGCACTTCGTGTACAAACTGGACAAACTCTTTCTGAGTAGCAGGGTTTCGGAGTCCGGAGTGGGTACTAATGTGCATCCCACCAATCAGGAAGAATCACACGGATCGTGTGTTTCTTTCTACCTCATGTGAGTCGTTGGATCGAAACTACCACAATCACTTTGTGAGCCAGACGACCCTATATATAGCTAGCCCACCTCTCGTCTTCCCTGCATAAATCTTTCAGTTCATCGACTACATACATCTACCAGTTCATCGACTGCATACATCTACCAGTTCATCGACTGAATACAAATCATTCGGATTCTCCATCATATGTCCAACCGTGCATTTGATATGCATATATATGCATCACGAGCCACGGTTGGGCTGTATGATGGCGATACCGATTGGTTTGTTCTAGATCCGACATAAAAGGTTTGATACAACTTCTTTTTTGTGACATAAGAGCTATCTCTCCTCCTACCTATTTTAGTTACACAACTACCTATTTGTGCCAAATTTTCACTTTTGTTGTTGCTCTTGCATCATCAGCATCCATGTTAACTGGACTTACAAGTAATGCAATTTAACCAAACTATCTTGTGATCTTCGCCAAGAGAGAGGCAGTATGAGCGGTTTATAAGCCGTGAGTGCACAGACAATGACGAAGAGTTGCAATGCTCACCTACATGTTGATTAGCTTCAAGCCTTGCGGAATAGCATAGATTGCACTGAGCTATGTGCAGTGCAGTCTACGCTATTCCGAATGGCTTGAAGCAAATTAACCAGCATTGCACCTCTTTTTTATTTTAATAACTTATTTAAACTCCAGACTTCTTTTGTGTTCAGTATGCAGCATTTAAAGCGGCGTCATCAATTTCCAACATGTTCTGACATCATTTGTTGTTTTTCGGTCATTTACCTAATTGTTTAGAGAGCTAAATGACCGTGAAATTGAAAATCACTACAAAATGAATCCTAAAAATGTTGAAACTTGGCATGGTATCATCATATCATCCGCATAGCATGCGCGAAAGAGTAGAGAGGGTCACGGCAAAAACTGGACGCACTTCGTGTACAAATTGGACTAACTCTTTCCGAGTATCAGGGTTTCGGACTATACAAAAATAAATAATGCAGAAGTTAAAAAAAACTATACAAAAAAATTACTCAAAAATAAATAGAAGAAAATAAATAATACAGAAAAGAAAAAACTATATAAAAACTACTCAAAAATCAATAAAAGAAAATAAGTAATGCAGAAAAGAAAAAACTATATAACAAATTTGTTGGCACACTGCCCTATGGGTCTACCAGACCTAGGGTGTGCAAATGCAGGCCCAGGAGGGCCAGCAGACTCACAGGGCAGCACGCCCTAATTAATTAGGCCCAGAAGCCTGCTATATAGAGGAGTTCGAAGAGGTAGCCGCGGTTGGGTTTATAAACCAGTGCGGCTGCCCTTCGCCGGGCGAGGTGGGACTAAACTTTGGGGTGGCAGCGCAAGGCCTTTAGTACCGGTTGGTGGCTCCAACCGGTACTAAAGGCCCCCCCTTTAGTACCGGTTGGTGGCTCCAACCGGTACTAAAAGCCTTCGTTTCCCGCCGCTTGGCCTGGCGAAAATAGGCCTTTAGTACCGGTTGGAGCCACCAACCGGTACTAAAGGCCCATCCTATATATATAGCTCTTACGAAAATTTTAGTTTCATCCCCACTTCGTCTCCAACCTCCGCCGCTCGCGCCGCTCGATCCCGTCGTCGCCGCCCGTCGTCCGTCGTCATCGTCGCTGTCCCCGCCGCCGCCCGTCGTCTTGCGCTGCCGCCCCGAACGCCACCGCCGTCCGTCGCCATTGCCGCGGCCGTACGTCTCTCTCTCGCTCCCGCACACACATACACACACATACATACACACACATACACACACACCGGCGCCCCCGCCCCGTACGCCGGCGCCCCCGCTCGTACGTACGGGGCGGCGGTGTACGGGGCCGCACACACACACGCATACACACACACATACACACATACGTACACACATATACGTATATATACACACACATGCATACACACACACATACACACACACACATTTTTTTAACTTATTTTCTGTTTTTTAGAAAAGTTAATTAGATGATCGAATGTTAGATTAATGTCGAATGTTAGATGAATTAGCTAGCTAGATAGAAAAATTGTCGAACTAGAGATTAGAACTAGTTGAATAATTAATATAACTAGTTTATTTTTAGTAAGAAAATTTAGGTATATGAGATTACAACTAGTGGAATAATTAATATAACTAGTTTATTTTTAGTAAGAAAATTTAGGTATATGAGATTAGAACTAGTTGAATAATTAATATAACTAGTTTATTTTAGTAAGAAAATTTAGGTATATGAGATGATCTAATTAAAATATTATTTGTTAATGAGTTTTTCTTTTTATTTAATTTTTTATATATTTTGAGTTTATATAAATGTTAGATTAATGTCGAATGTTAGATGAATTAGATAGAAAAGTTAAATATATAGTAATGTCAATTGAATATATAGTTAGATATATTAATGTCAAATGTTAGATGAACATATATTTGGCTAGGTTATAGGTGTTTAATGTTTCACCTATATGAACATAGGAAATGTCATCTGACGACGAAAAAGATTTTTTTTTGTGCGAACACTGTGAAGACCAGCGCGGCCTGTGCGACCAAAATTTCCTTGTTGATGGTAGGCGCTTCAGCATCAAGCTGGATGAGACATTCGAAGTTGATACAGTAAGTCACTTTGTCAATTATTATTTGAATGCAAAACTTATGCTTCATTTGCTTCAACTTATAATTTTAAATTTTCACTATTCTACTAGCGCATCCCCTGCCATGCAAGAATTTTTGTCTTGGATAAGATAGGTTTTAGTGCTATAGATGATATGGAGGTAAAGAGAGTTTACTTGAAGACGGAGCATGGGTATACTTTGAACGTCAAATTATATAATGGAGACACATACACCCATTTTCAATGCAAAACTTGGCAAGCACTATGCAAGGCTTATGCATTTGAGCCTGATATGGTTATCACCTTTGATATTCGTCCGGAAGATGATATTGAAGGTAATATAGACATCTGGGTCGATGTGCAAATGCCTCCAGTTCTACCATTTGGTGAGTTTTTCTCAACCATGCATCCATATGTTTATGTTTTTCATACAGTTTTTCAAAAATAGTTGACAACTAATTTGTATTGTCAGCTTATTTCGGTTCAAGCAAACATGTCCGGCGCTTGGTAGACAGGACCTACTACTGCCCCGGGGCTCAACTAAACTGCGAGGAGATAAGTCATTATGTTTCATGGCTTGAGGATCTTAATACTGTCAAGACAAATTTTTTTCCTAAACTTATAAATGTTAGTACTCAAAACGTGCAACCAATGGTGATCGTATTGAACTACGGTCACATCTATAATCAAAAGATGGTAAGATTTTAAATATTTGTCCTTAATTAGTGCATCTTTTGCATACATTATTTTTGAAGCTAAACTTTCATTGCTTAGTATATTAATTACTATACGATGTTGTTCAACAGGGACTTCCGATGATAGTTGTGCCTCAGTGGATCGAGACAAAAGGTCGCATGTCAATGGTTAGCTTACGACCAAGATTTCCTACATTGCACATGAGTGCATTCAGGATTTCTGAAAGCGAAGAATGCTTGATAGTGAAAGATTGGAGCAAAATTGTTAACGATCGCAGAGAAGTACTAGGGGGCAGTAAGGTGAAGAAAAACCCAAGATTAGGAGACAGATTCATCTGCATGCTCCAGTATGATTTATCAGGAGAGCTATACATGTTCTATGCTATTCTACCTGAGAGGGAGCAGCAGGATCAGTAGCTACTAGTTCATGCTCTTAATTAGTACTTGTCTCATGTCCGTGTCCTGAACTTCGATCTTGGTGACGATTATGTTGAACTTGATGATATCTTTGCTTCTGTTACAAAGTGAATGTTTCCTCTTTAAGCTAGCCAGCGTTGATGATGATTAGATAGCTAGCGCGGTAATGACTATGATGATTAAATAGTGGTAATTAGACGACTACGATGATTTTTAGCTAGCTAGAGTTTATTTATTTATTAATATGCGATGATGATGATGATGATGACGACTACAACTCATTATAACATAAAACAATCCTAAATTAAATTGATAACACAAATTTAATTGAAAAATACAAAATAAAACAAAAACCCACAACCATTTAGTACCAGTTGGTGTTACCAACCGGTACTAAAGGGCTCCCGGCCCTCGGAGTTGGCTCGTGCCACGTGGTTCCCCTTTAGCACCGGTTCGTGCTGAACCGGTACTAAAGGGGGGGGGGCTTTAGTGCCAAAACGTTAGTGCCGGTTCCATAACCGGCACTAAAGGCCCTTACAAACCGGTACTAATGGCCCGTTTTCTACTAGTGAAGGCTCCCCTTTAGTCCCGGTTCATGCCACCAACCGGGACCAATGAGGTGCCTATATATACCCCCTCGCGTAAGAGCAGAGCACACTGCTCTGTTTTTTCTGGCCGAGGGGGACAGGGCTTGGTGGTGCTCTAGCTCACCTCCTATGCACACAAGGTGTTCGATGGAATGCCTGAGCCGCACTACTTAAGCTTTCTCCTCTCCAAGCTCGACCTCCAAGCTCCATTTTCCTCAATATTTGTCTAGGTTTAGCGGTCCAAGCTCCACGTGGAGGCCCATCTATCCCGGTTCTGGACTGAACCGGGACTAAAGGGATAGGGATTAGTAACGACCCTTTAGTCGTGGTTAAGGAACCGGGACATAAGGCCCTTACGAACCGGGACAATAGGCCCGTTTTCTACTAGTGTGTTCTATGCCTGCCTGCGTGCTTTGCTAGGATTTTTGACCAGTAATCCCTTTGTGCAGACAATGATTTCTACTACTGGCTGCTAAATTAGATATGTAGATGTCATACATGATACTACCTCGTACCTCCATTCCTAAATATAAGTCTTTCTAGAGATTACACTATAGGCTACATACGGAGCAAAATGAGTGAATCTACACTCGAAAATGCATCTATATACATCTATATGTAGTCCATAATGGAATCTCTACATAGACATATATTTAGGAACAGAGGCAGTACATTACACAAAATCGTAGGTGGCATGTAAGAATTCTAGTACACAACATTAGGCTCCCTTAGAGTCCCTGCTAGTCCAGCACACAGAGTCATGGCTAGTTTATGCTACGCGCACAATCATTAATTGGTGGTTTAAATATGCGCAAGGGATATGCAATGTATTATCATGTAGAGATGTCTGAAATTAGCCGTGCCAACTTGCAGATTGGGTTACACAATGAAAAAGTACAAGATGTATGTGGCAATTTCATGGAACATCACAAAAAAAGGAGAGCCAGCGGTGAGCCTATACAGTGTGCTATGGTACATCACTCCTCCATTGCAATCATCGTGACATGTTATTTGTATGTCAATTCTATTGGCCATGTTTCTTAGGGACAATTATTACGAGTTATTCTAAGAAAATAAGCACCTGTGAATATAAGCTCCATGTAATAAGCCAACCACTTCTTTTCATTGTGTTTTCAGCTTATCTTTGGTACGATAAGTGAAATGTCTAGATTGCATTATATTTTTTTTTCATTTTGCCGCCCATATGAAAATTAATTTGACTTGCAAACATCACAAATTGAACCAAGTGCAGTAATTAATATGATAGGAAAATAGACCATCACTATTTTCTCAAAATGCAAATACAAAGATACCATCTACTTGGCACAATCTACTTTGGTCAATGTTTTCCATAGAGATAACATTTCCTAATTTAAACGAAAAACTCATGACCCACATTTAAATGAAGAACAATTATTTATTGAAATTCGATGGTCCAAGTGGCTGGTTATTATCATATAGCAGCACCACCTGAAAGCATCATATAGTAGTAGCAGCTCATAGCAACTCATCATACAGCAGCAATAGTATGCAATTCATCATATACCAGCAGCAGCTCATAGCAATTCATTACATAGAAGCAGGAGCAGCTCATAGCAATTCATCCTATAGCAGCATCAGGAGCAGCTCATAGCAATTAATCATATAGCAGCAGCAGGAGCAGCTCATAGCAATTCATCATATAGCAGCAGCAGGAGCAGCTCATAGCAATTCATCATATAGCATCAGCAGGAGCAGCTCATAGCAATTCATCATACAACAGCAACAGGAGCAGCTTATAGCAACTCATCATATAGAAGCAGGAGCATCTCATAGCAATTCATCATATAGCAGCAGCAGCTCATAGAAATTCATCATATAGCAGCAGCAGGAGCAGCTCATAGCAATGCATCATATATCAGCAGAAGCAGCTCATAGCAATTCATCGTATAGTGGATCAGAATGAAAATTTGGCAAAAAATCAGAGGAGATCCTCACCTTGTTGGATGAGCTCATCCAACAACAGCACCTCATGGCCACGGCCTAGAAGGTGGGGAGGGGGAATAAGGTGCCTTCTGCCGCAGTGTGGCATCAGCCGTAGTTGTGCAGCGCCTGTCAGATTAGTGTGTTGGACGAACCACAGTGGAGCAGCTGCTGGAGACCATGAGAATGAGGGGCGGCACCAGTGGGAGGAGCAGCCAGGGAGATTTGCCCCTACCCGCCGACCATGTAGCCTAGCTGGATAGAGCATCGTCGAGGACCAGGCAAGATGGGACTAGTGGCGACGGCTTGCTGGAGGAACCCTAGTGCTGTAGGGAGGGGATCGAGGTAGAGGGAAAGGGGAGAGGAGATGCAAGCGGGCAGGGCAATGAACGCTGGCGTGTTTGTTTTTACTTGAGGGTGAGGTATGACGCGGGTGTCACCAGTTGCATTTTGAGTTTAATATAGGCAGCCAACAGAGTCACTTCACTATTCCCCTTCCCTTCAATTTTTAGTGAGGTTCTACCCGAAACACCCCCCTCTAAAGCGAAATTAGTTAAGCCCAAGCCCATAACTCAAAAATGACTTCTTTACATCCTTTATGGCTTATTTTGACAATAAGCCCTGAAAAGGCGGAATAGAACTGGCCCTTAACCTGCAATTCAATTGTGCGTGCAATGATGAATCACTCCTGCCTGCTACATTGTACATTTAGGCACATCATACATGGCATAACCTAATACATGTGCATTCCATTGTAGAATCTGGAATATGCAATGTTTATGTTAGTTCATACATTGCACATGATGTTTAAATGCCCCTTAAATCTGGTCAGTCAGGTGATGGTCTTTAAGCCTCCTTCTTTGCTTCCTTTCTTGATATGTAAGATTTGCTCACACATCTGTTCAATTGCTTGTTTGCATCAGCCAGCCATACTAGGACTGTTTGCTTTGATTACTTGCTATTCTTGACCTAACACTCTAACAAAGCTTGTCAACGATTTAAACACTAAGGGCTGCTGTAGTGGGGACTTTTCTAACTCATAGGTGACATAAAGGTTTGGCTGTACACTAAAGTAGGCTCTCCAAGAGTACCTGGAGATCCAGTTCGAAGGTATGCCTAGTTTTTACATAGTGCGGACATAGTAAATGCTCATTTCATTGTGTGCAAGTGCAAGAGATGCGGCATGTTTCCTTATGTGGTGTTGTTTTTTTTATAATCTCATCCTTTTGTGTTCACAGACTGGAAAGTATGCATATTTATCTTCCAAGGAGATGAGTAACTAGTTTGTGTCACCTTGCAGAGGGGGTGCAAGGAAGATAAGATTGAGGATTTCCAAGTACAAGATGTTAGGAAGGAGCCTTGCAAGAGAAGTAGGAGCTGCGCTGAGCCTCTTCAACCTATTAAGGTAAGTCATTGTATCCAACTCAACAGTTCAATTCCTTGTTTGTTTCAGGCATAGTTAATGTTCTCTTTTCAATTGCTTTATTTGTCCTCAGATAATGAGATGCCCAAAGAATGATGTCTGATGTTGTGTACTTCTATAACTATTAGTTGACATAATTAAAGGCCTTACCATTTAATTACTCTACCGAAGTGTGCCTGAAGCTTTGAAGTCTATTAACCAACTATTATTGAATGAGGCTCACAATCTAGTTTATACTAGGGTAATGATTGCATAGTTTTGCTTGCTATGGTATGTTTGTATGAAATTCTCTACTGTTCATTATGCTCCCTAAGACTTTAATTGAGGTATAGAATGGCCAACTTCTTGCTTACTTCTACACAACGTGCTGTCTAAATTTGTAACTTGTATGTGTTTTGGATTGGGCCCCAACATCATACTCCTCTGGTGAGCTAAGAGAGATTTCTGTATGCAGGCTGCACAGACTACATTTTTTATAATTTTTAAAATATCACCTGCTTATGCTTCATGACCTGTAACATTATTGTCAGTCCTGTTTTGCCATGTACAAAATAGTCTGTCTTGCTCGCTTCACTGTTGTAACTAAATTTTTGCCCTAGTCATGTGTACATACAGAAACATTTCAGGATTAAGTGACATCAACACAAAGATCTGCGAGCAGTGTGGCATGGCCGTTACCGAATGATTGTGGATTGGAATTGGAATGTGCTGATGTTCTCGAGCATCCACTAGAGGTGGCAAGACAACGTGTACATGATTCTGAATGTACAATCAACAATTTGAGACTGGACATGCAGGTATTAGATGCAGGAGTCAAAAAATGAAGCAAGACACTAAGGTAACAATGAAGGAATTGGAGATTTTGCAGACTGAAATTTGTGCTATCTAAATCTGGCCAATCCTATTTTCAGAAGAGATTATAGTTCAAATGATAAGTTATGTTGATGGGCATCCATGATGTATGAGCTGTATTTTCCCAGTGTATGTAATTTGCTGTTTGTGTATACTTTATTATCACTGGTGCCGAACCATAATGCCTAGTGGGTATAATCGGCTGTTATTTCTTTATTGTATAGTGTAGGATTATTCTATGTTTCTATGCCTTAGTCTCTTTATTGTATAGTGCATGTTTTTTAGAGGTGATAGTATAGAGTAGGATAGTTTCAAACGGGGGCCAACTAGCCCAAACGTTGTAGTGACCATGGCTCTCTACAGGCCGTACGTTGCATGGGCCATCTATGGAACGGACGATCCCTGGCCTTCTGTGGCCATCGGATTCGTGGGCCTTCTATGGGCTGTCGGATCCGTGGGCCTTCTATCGGCTGTCGGATCCATGGGCCGTCCATGGGCCAGCGGATCCATGGGCCTTCTATGGGCCTTTGGATCAATGGGCCTTCTATGGGCCCTCAGGTCAATGGGCCTTCTATGGGCTGTCTCATCTATGGGCCTTGTACGGGCCATATATGGGGCCGTAAACGGGCTAGAGTGGAAATCGTACGTTTTATGGGCTGACCATAATGGGCCGTTAATCGGCCGTATTTGATGATGCTATGAAAATGGCCCAACAGATTAACGGGCCACAAACAGGCCGACTGTATCCACGGGCTGAATTTGGTCCATAAGCAGAAAAGGCCTGTAACGGGCCGTAAGTAAATGAATGCTGGAAATGAGCCCAAGAATAAATGGCCCCTGAGATGTCTGAAAGATAACATGGGCTGGAAACGGCCCAACGGTATAATGGGCCGTTAATGGGCATAAAGTGATACACTGTTCATTACGGGCCAGTTTTACCAAGGGCCGTTAATGGGTCGAGGGTTACTAAGGGCCTCATATGGGCCGAAAGACGTCATGGTCCATACATGGCCGGAAGTTAAAACGGGATGGAATTATATTCGACGGCCCAGAAGACGCTACTAGGCCTAATTCAGATAGGCCGTAAACGAGCCCTAGGTTAGCGGGCTGTAAATAGGCTATACGCAAATAGGTCGTTAACAGGTTTGCCATGGGCCGGCCCGCCACCTTTTGACCAAGTCAAACGGGACGACCTTTTCACATGAATGGGCCTTTGTTGGGCCATGCCACGTGTCGACGTATCATAGGCGCTTTGGGTCCAATGAGTGGATGACATCTGTCCCAACGGCGAGCTGACACATGTTCCCTCCAGCCAATGATGATTTTACACACGGAAAACCCCCATTGGTCGGGGTTGTTAACGGGTTATCGGATCCAAAACCGGACCCGATAGCTTACCGGTGTTCCGTTACGGTGGATGCCACGTGTCGGTCACCCTTGACGAAAGCACTTCTGTGACGCACGATTTATCGTCATGGAAGTGGATACTTCCGTGATGATAATTTTGATAATGTCATGGAACACTTCTACGACATCACAGGTATGACTATCTTAATTATGTCATAAATTTGTCATGGATGTACATGCATGACAGAAAACGTGACCTACTGTGACAAACACATATCATCACAGAAGTGTATTTTTTCTAGTGGCTCGTGGTTTCGAGAGGGAACGTGTCACCTCCGTGTGCGAAACGACATACATACACTGCCTTCTCCCGCCTTAATTTTTTTACACAGCCAGATTAGACCAAATAGAAGTACCATGTTAAATTTTGGAATTATTCCGGGTTCATTTGGCCTTTTATACATGCTCTAGTGCACCAAAGTTGTTTGAAAAATCACACGCGTGTCCTTGGGTGAATTTCTAGGTCCCATGCAAGAGATGGGAGTGAAATTTAAACATCTCGGCGTTGTGGCTCGGCCGGAAAGATTGAGAACTTGGTTTTTTAATTCCTGTAATTCCAATACATACCTGAAAATCATGAAACTTGGCATGGTCTCATGACATGGCACCAACATGATGTGGTAATTTTTCTGACCGATTTGCGAAGGCCCACACATTAACAATCAACAAAGTCATTTTAGAACAAGTGTTGTCACATTACAAATCGGAAACACAAGTATTATTGAAACCGTGGGCGTTCGACTTACCAATTACATGTGGCCACGCGTCCCTTTTTTTATTGGCTAGGAGGTGCCGTGTGGGGTAGCTATTTGAGTACGTGAGGCGTGCGATTAGACCCCTGCGCGTGCTCATCGGGAGGAGAGCCCTTTGACCGCTACCCGCTGTGCACCGCCCTCCCAACGTGTCCATTAATGGCGCCCAAGCACCTGTTCTACGGCGTGGCTATATGTCTCACTAGACTGAGGTTTAAGAGATAAAAATGAAAATCTGAAGAGCAAGTTTTGCACGGATCTTGATGTAATATCCGACGGACCTATATAGCATCGGCTGAGACTTATAGCAAGCATGCTGAATATAAGGACGATGACAGTTGATAATAATCGTCTTACATATTTAGAAACATAATTAAAAAAGCCACATGGGGCAATGCGCAAAATATACAAGGGCAAAAGAAGAAGGAAGACAACAATCTGGCTCATGATCTCTACTTTCTTGATTCGTTGCTGCAGGCCGTGGGAACTAGTCTCCGCGGCGAGCGGCAACGAGCTCTTTCTTGTCCTCAAGATGCTGGTTGAGAGCATCCATGGTTTCCTCCACCAGCCTTATGCGCTCGATGCGAAGCATGGCATTCTTGTCCATAAGTTTATCGACGATGATGCCGGTCCTCTTCAATAAGACAATGGTCTGCTCCTGCTGCTCCGCACTTCCAACGATCTTCGCCCTTAGCAGGTCGCGCTCGGCCCAAAGCTTTGCACTGCTCAAATGAGACTTTCAGGTCATCCTGCAACCTCTCCCACCTGGAGATCTGATCCATCTGCCTAAGGACAAGGGCGCGCATGCACCTTTAAGAGTCCTCGCCTTCCCGCGAGGCATTTTCCCAGGCCGACGCGGTGCGGGAGGACATCTCTGCTGCATTTGCGGCACGGCGTGACATCTCTTCTGCTTCCGCAGCGCGGCCGGACCAGTCTAGTGCATCGACGCCGCGGCGGGTCCTCCATGCTACTTTGGCGGCACGGTGGGACCTCTCTGCTTCTACGGCCATGCGGCGGGACATGTTGGCTGCTTTTGCGGTGAGGTGGGACATCTCTCGTGCTCCCGCTTCTAGCCTCGCCTCTCCCTGGTGGCAATCTCTCGACCCATAACTCACACTGGCCATGGCAGACGCAAGGGAACGATGATGAATGACTTGTTTGTTTTTGTGGATGAGGAGTTGAGGGAATGTGCAGTCATCTTGGAGTAGTAGTATTTATAACCGAGTAGTAATACGCTCCTAAGTGGGAAACCGTTTAGGTTTCGATGGGTGTACAGGTTTGCAATTTGGAATGTGACAGGACGCAGCCTCCCTGTTGTTCTAAAAAAATTGTGACGGGACGCATGCTCAAAATTTACTGACGGTTATAAGTGTGGCATTATTCCCGGAAGGCGTAACGTGGGCACGTACGCCTTCTCGGCCGCGTACGTGGCGTATGCACCATAGGGTGCACCGCAATAGGCAATGTCAGCACCATCACGCACGGTTCTTTTAATTAGAATGTGTGTGCCCGTCTAGCGCACACACGTTGAACTATCTAACTGTTTTAGTTTGTTGTGGCTAATCGCAAACAGTTCATCCATGTGAAGTGTGTGCCATCAATCACAGACACTTTGATCTGGCTGAACCATTTCTGTTTTGTTGCCGAATCACAAACAATTAATCCTTCTAAAGCATATGCCCTCAATCACACACCTTTTGATCTGGCTGACTATTTCTTTGTGTTGCCTAATCACAAACAGTTCATCCTAGTGAACCATATGTTGTGTATCGCACACGCCTTCATATGGCTGCACATTTATTTTGTTCCTCCTCATCACAAATAGTTAATTGAATTGAACCGTATGCCCTTCATCGCACACACAACTAAAACCTGAACCGTGTTTGAGGCATCCGTCATCGCAAAGGGTTTATACATTTCTGACGGTTTTCATAGAACACCGTTTGCGATTATTGCATCGCACACAGTTTCTCGAAGGGTCTCTGATTGTAGTGTTGCATTAGTAGCATCCTGCAGTAGTGCATGCGTATAAGAATTCAGAGAACATCCAAATAATATTCATAGATAATCTTGTTCATAAACCCACAATTCATCGGATCTCGGCAAACACACCGCAAAATAGTATTATATCGAATAGATCTCCAAGAACATCGAGGGGAACTTTGTATTGAGAATCAAAGAGAGAGAAGAAGCCATCTAGCTAATAACTATGGACCCGAAGGTCTGTGGTAAACTACTCACCCTTCATCGGACAGGCTATGGTGTTGATGTAGAAGCCCTCCGTGATCGATTCCCCCTCCGGCAGATCACCGGAAAAGGCACCAACATGGGATCTCACGGGTACAGAAGGTTGTGGCGGTGGAAAAGTGGTTTCGTGGCTCTTTGCGATCGATCTAGGGTATAAGAGTATATATAGGTGAAAGAAGTACGTCGGTGGAGCTTCATGGGGCCCATGAGGGTGGGGGCGCGCCAGCCCCCCTGGGCGTGCCCTCCTGCCTCATGGCCACCTCACGGAGTTCCAGACTTCAACTCCAAGTCTTATGGTTTTCTTTCGGTCCAAGAAAGATCATCGCGAAGGTTTCATTCCGTTTGGTATTACTTTTCTGCGAAACTCTAAAATAGGCAAAAAAACAGAAACTGGCACTGGGATTCCTGTTAATAGGTTAGTGCCAAAAATAATATAAAAGAGCATATTAAATCCCATTAAACATCCAAAACAGATAATATAATTGCATGGAACCATAAAAAATTATAGATATGCTGGATACGTATCATGAGCCATGGTACAAAGAGAATGATGTCGGATATGATTGCCAAACACAAAATATATTGTCAAGAAGGGTAGGAAGTGTGACCTCCTACCCATAGGTGAGGATCATTTCATTGTTTGGAGGAAAGAACACATGGAGAAGATAAAAAGAGTGGAAAGAAGCAAAGAAAAGGGAGGTCGAAGCTACTGAAATTTTTCCGGTCGTTGTTTAGTCCGCAACTACAAATATTATTGAAGTGATCGACTCGAAACCAGGGATTGTTTTGTTTCAAGGAGGAGAGGATGATCTGACCGCATGTATTTTAACTAAGATGATCGCTGATGATACAATAACGTCTACACCTAGTACTGAATATACTACAGAAGTTTTCCAAGATGGAGATATACTAATGAAGATGGGTATTATTTGGCCTAAAGAATATTATGGAAAGAAATACAAATCCGGTCTGGTAAAAGGAAATCAAGCGCGTTCAGAACTAGCACGTGCATGTGATTGTTTTGGTAACCACGATGGACATGCAACCTGGGACTCTAAATTTTATGGAGTAACATATGCATGCAAGGTGTTAGGATATAATAAAAGAGAAAGTATATTTGCTAATTCGTTGGAATCCGTCACGAAGATAATTGGCAGATATTTATCTCTCTTCCATCCACGCAAGGAACATGCTCCTTACCAAAGAAGTTGTGCACGTGCCCAACTCTCCTTGAAAGAAGTTGGATGGGGTCCACCTGTAGTACGGGAGGCACTTCAGGATGGCGTTCAGATAGAGTCCATATTTACATTAGCTAGGAGTTTGTTTAAGTCGGTTGTTATTTTTAGGCATGTAGTCTTTATTTCCAATTTGTTGGGTGGCCAGTGTATTGGTCAAACAAAGTTTGAGTCAGCTAGTTGTACTAGTATAAATATCGATAGTGCGGTCATTGTGAAAACATGTTATATTTTTATAATAGACACATTGTGTTTTTAGGGTAAATGCACGTATTGAGTTTTGGGGGAAGCTGTCTAAAAATCCCTATGTTTTGGTGGAAGCTTTAGAAAACCTCTGTGTTACGATTTCTCCTTGTGGAAATTGTTTTGTGCGTGAGTACCATCATTGAGATTTGCTTTCTCGTGCTGAGCCGTAAGGTTTCTACTACTGAAGGTGGAGTGTCGTGAAAGCTCAGACCATAACAACATACCGGATCTCGCAATTGAGGTTCGGTCTACATCACGTGGTATTCAAAGCAAGCTTGTTCATGACACTGTGCAGAAGATGATTGGATTATCTTGGAAGCTAAGCTATGGATTTTAGTTGGAGGAGCATGGCCGATGGGATGGACTTTTTCATACTCGTGTTGTGGTACAAGAGGGTACATGTGTTATGAGTATCAACCACATGACTTTGATTAATGCCACAAGCATCGAGATTATGGAGAAGATGGAAGATGACACTTCATCCAAAACCATACTCGTTCCATTTCTGTCATGAAGAGTTCACTGTCACGCACTAGACCAAGGTATCGTTTCTGTTGGGAAAATATTTTTGTGAGTTTTTGTGCGATGTGATTCTGGTATCGATGATTTTGTGTCACCGTTTGTTGGGCGAGCCATGGCACAAAGAGAATGTTGTTGGATATGATTTCCAAACACACAAATATATTGTCAAGAAGGGTAAGAAGTGTGACCTCCTTCCCATGGGTGAGGATCTTTTCATTGTTTGGAGGAAAGAACACATGGAGAAGATAAAAGAGTGGAAAGAAGCAACGAAAAGGGAGGTCAAAGCTACTAAAAATTTTATGGTCGTTGTTGAGTCTGCAACTACAAATATTATTGAAGAGATAGACTCGAAACCAGGGACAGTTTCGTTTCAAGGAGGAGAGGATAATATGACCGCATGTATTTTATCTAAGATGATCGCTGATGATACAATAACATCTACACCTAGTACTGAATATACAACAGATGTTTTCCAAGATGGAGATATACTAATGAAGATGGGTATTGTTTGGCCTAAAGAATACTATGGAAAGAAATAAAAATCTGGTTTGGTAAAAGGAAAACAAGTGCGTTCAGAACTAGCACGTGCATGTGATTGTTTTGGTAATCTCAGTGGACATGCAGCGTGGGACTCTAAATTTTATGGAGTAACGTATGCATGCAAGGTGTTAGGATATAATAAATAGAAAGTATATTTGTTGATTCTTTGGGATTCGTCAAGAAGATAAGTAGCAGATATTTATTTCCCTTCCAGCCACACAAGGTACAGGCTCCTTGGCAAAGAAGCTGTGTACGTGCCCAACTCTCCTTGAAAGAAGTTGGATGGGGTCCACCTGCAGTACGGGAGGAACTTCAAGATGGCATTCAGATAGAGTCAATATTTATCCCAGCTAGTAGTTTGTTTAAGTCGGTTGTTATTTTTAGGCAGGTGGTCTTTATTCCCTATTTGTTGTGCGGCCTATGTGTTGGTCAAACAATGTTTGATTCGGCTAGTTGTACTAGTATAAACATCCATTGTGCGGTCATTGTGAAAGCAGGTTATATTTTTGTGATAGACACAATGTGTTTTTAGGGTAAATACCCGTATCGAGTTTTGGGGGAAGCTGTCTAAAAATCCATAAGTTTGGGAGGAAGCTTTGGAAAACCTCTGTGTTGCAATTTTTTCTCTTCATGGAAATTGTTTTGTGCATGAGTACCGTCATTGAGATTGGTTTTCTCGTGTTGAGGTGTAAGGTTCAAACCCTCTACTACGTGCACATCGCGTGTGCATGCGAGAGGTTGCTACTACTGAAGGTGGAGTGTCTTGAAAGATCAAGCCATAACAACATATCAGATCTCGCAATCGAGGTTCAACATACATCAGGTGGTATTCAGAGCAAGGTTGTTCACGACACTGTGCAGAAGATGACTGGATTATCATGGAAGTTAAGCTATGGATTTCAGTTGGAGGAGGAAGACCGATGGGATGGACTTTTTCAAACTCGTGTTGTGGTACAAGAGAGATCATGTGCTATGACAATCGACCACATGACTTTGATTAATGCCGCAAGCGTCAAGATTGCAGAGAAGTTGGAACTACAGATGACATTTCGTCCACAACCATACTCGTTCCGTTTGGCTCGTGAAGAGCTCACTGTCACACACCAGACCAGGGTACCGTTTCTGTTGGGAAAAAAAATTTGTGAGGTTTTGTGCGACGTGATTCCAGTATCGATGATTTCGTGTCTCCCGTTGTTCCACGAGCCATGGTAAAAAGAGAATTATTTTGGATATGATTGCCAAACACACAAATATATTGTCAAGAAGGGTAGGAAGTGTGACCTCCTACCCATGGGTGAGGATCATTTCATTGTTTGGAGGAAAGAACACATGGAGAAGATAAAAGAGTGGAAAGAAGCAAAGAGAACGGAGGTCGAAGCTACTGAATTTTTTATGGTCATTGTTTAGTCTGCAACTACGAATATTATTGAAGAGATCGACTCGAAAAACAGGGGTGGTTTCTTTTCAAGGAGGAGAGGATGATATGACCGCATGTATTTTAACTAAGATGATCGCTCATGATACTATAACGTCTAGACCTAGTACTGAATGTACACAGATGTTTTCCAAGATGGAGATATACTAATGAAGATGGGTATTGTTCGACCTACAGAATACTATGGAAAGAAATACAAATCCGGTCTGGTAAAAGGAAAACAAGCGCGTTTAGAACCAGCACATGCATGTGATTGTTTTGGTAATCACGGTGGACTTGCAACCTGGGACTCTAAATTTTATGGAGTAACGTATGCATGCAAGGTGTTAGGATATAATAAAAGAGAAAGTATATTTGTTGATTCGTGGGGATCTGTTAAGAAGATAACTTGCAGATATTTATTTCTCTTCCAACCACGCAAGGAACAGGCTTCTTGGCAAAGAAGTTGTGCACGTGCCCAACTCTCCTTGAAACAAGTAGGGTGGGGTCCACCTGCAGTACGGGAGGCACTTCAGATGGTGTTGAGATAGAGTCCACATTTATCCAGCTAGTAGTTTGTTTAGTCGGTTGTCATTTTTAGGCAGGTAGTCCCTATTTCCAATTTTTTGTGCGGCCAGTGTGTTGGTCAAACAAAGTTTGAGTCGGCTAGTTGTACTAGTATAAATATCCATTGTGCGGTCATTGTGAATGCAGGTTATATTTTTATGATAGATACAATGTGTTTTTAGGGTAAATAACCATATCGAGTTTTGGGGGAAGCTGTCTAAAAATCCCTAAGAGTTGGAGGAAGCTTTAGAAAACCTCTGTGTTGCGATTACTCTTCGTGGAAATTATTTTGTGTGTGAGTACCATCATTGAGATTGGTTTTCTCGTGCTGAGCCATGAGGTTCAAACCCTCTACTTCGTGTACATCACGTGCGCGGATGAGAGGTTGCTACTACTAAAGGTGGAGTGTCGTGAAAGATCGGACCGTAACAACACATCGGATCTCGCAATCGAGGTTCGGTCTACATCAGGTGGTATTCAGAGCAGGGTTGTTCACGACACTATGCAGAAGATGATTGGACTATCATGGAAGCTAAGCTATGCATTTAAGTTGGAGGAGGAAGGCTGATGGGATAGACTTTTTCATACTCGTGTTGTGGTACAAGAGAGATCATGTGCTATGACAATAGACCATGTGACTTTGACTAATGCCGCAAGCATCGAGATGGTGGAGAAGTTGGAACTACCGATGACACTTCGTCCACATACATAGTCGTTCCATTTGGATCATGAAGAGCTCACTGTCACGCACCAGATGTCAGCTTCAAAACCAGCCGATCTCGGGTAGGGGGTCCCGAACTGTGCGTCTGAGGATGGAAGGTAACAGTGGACGGGGGAACACAAGGTTTACCCAAGTTTGGGCCCTCTTAATGGAGGTAAAACCCTACGTCCTTCTTGATTTGTATTTGATGAGTATAGGGGTTATGAGAGTTGATCTACCTCGAGATGAACTGGCTAAACCCTAGATGTCTAGCCTGTATGAATTCTGATGGCCTCTACGGACTAAACCCTCCAGTTTATATACACACAGAGGGGCCTAGGGTTGTACAATATCGGCTTGTGGAAGAAGGAAATTATATATCCGGACACCAACCTTGCTATCCATGCATAGGAGAGTCCTACCCGGACATGGGGGAAAGCCTTATACTTTGTATCTTCACGGCCCATCAGTCCAGCCCACATCCAGTAGTCCGGACACCCGAGGACCCCCTAATCCAGGACTCCCTCAGTAGCCCCCGAACTGGTCTTCAAGTGACTATGCAGTATCCGGCTTACGTCTTCGGCTTTTGCAAGGCTGGTTCTTCACCCTATACTAGGCGGTCAATAGTTCGGCTCTGGCTTCCTTGTTCCGTCTTTATGACTCCTTCCCTGTCACCTCGATTTCCACACCTTGGGCGAATGCGAATGGTCCACCATTTTTATTAAAAAGAAAACACCCGGCCACATCCACATCGCGTAGAAGAAACACCAGGATCAGCCACAAAAAAGCCTCCAAACATGGCCAGCGCCCCAGGCTCTTCTTCCCGCCCCCATGGCCCTCAAGAGGGCGATTGGCAGAGCTTCTCTGTGCCTCATCTTCAGCTGAGTCAGCTCCAGACGCAGGGATATCTTCCCCTCGCAGATCTAGTCTCCGTTCGAGCGGGATTGGCATCAATAGGCAACGACGTGCTGGCTGAAAATTTCCCCAACCCCAATAGGGAGGAGAGAGTGTGCTTCATCCCATTCCTTTTGCGGGGCTTAGGTTTTCCAATCCATCCCTTTCTCAGGGGTCTATTGGAATTTTACGGCATCCAGCTGCACAACCTCACCCCGGGTTCGATTCTACACATCTCAAGTTTTGTTGCCCTCTATGAGCTGTTCTTGGGCATTGAGGCCCATTTCGAACTATGGAAAAAGTTCTTTTGTCTTGTCCCCCACCATCGAGGAGGTTCCATATTTGAAGTGGCCACTACTAGGAAAAACACTATCAGTAGCTTAGGTTTTTTGCATACCAGTAGCATGGGTTCCCGCGCTACTACTACGACACTACAACTAACTTTTAGCAGTAGCGCGTTTTTTACCCCGCGCTACAACTAAAATAGATAGTAGTAGCGCGGTGCCATCTGCGCTACTACTATTTGAACCCGCGCTACTACTAACAATATAGCAGTAGCGCTTCTAGTATACCAGGCGCTACTACTATGCTAGCTACTAGTAGCGTGTAGTTTTCCCCCAGCGGTACTACTAACAAATTATGAATTCAAAAAATAAAAATTACATACGTTATTCATAGATAAAAATCAGGGACACGTCCAGTGCAAAATAAATTAAACGCACACAACGAAAGGTGGGTACCTTCCCTAATGTTCCACCACCAGCCTAAACAGACCACTTCTCTACATGTATCTAGCAAGGCTCGGAGTTCAGACGCCGGCGGACCTAAATCCTCCCTCACCCTGAACGATGGCATCGAGGTCCTCCACCTCGGCGACAACCGGCGTCGCGATCACATTGACGATCATCCGTGCGGCGAGGTCGTCAGGCTTCACAGCGAAGTCCACCTCTTAGTGGTTGAAGAGCACGACGCCCACCAGGCTGTCGTAGTCAATGTCCATCACCCCTACGGCCAAGTCGGAAAAATGGAAACTTGTTAGTACGCGTCAGTGTTCAAATCCCGCAGGGTATTTACTTTCTTTTTAGCACATGCACATGCATCAATAGTAACAGCCGTAGGCTAGTCCTTACTTGTTGCACTAGACGTGAAGAAGGCCAGGTCCCCTCCTTGTTGCACGAATGAATCAAAGGAAGACACTGCCGCGGGACATGAAGAAGGTCGGGTCCCCTCCTTCTGCAAATAGCTCAGGTGCCTGAAGTTGCAAGGAATCTCAATACAACGAACTCATAGTAATGCATAATAACAAGAAAAAGGAAAAAAACATGAATCCTAAAGAAAAAGAAAAAAACATGAATCCTAAAGATCATTATATGAGTCAGGATAATGTGGGTAACAATATTCATCAATAAGAACAATGGGCTGTACATTAAAGGATAAGAATGGCACTATAGTTACACTTCTAGGTAAACATTGCTTTACATAACTTCTATTAACCATGGAGAAATCCTAAAATTCGAGCTACAAAGTAATATAGCATCAATAGACTATTAAGATGATACATTTACTACTGTAGATATACTACATAGTTTGGATGCATGCTGCATACCAAAGGTAATCTGGTCGTGTAAAAATAATGCTACAATGCTGCACCAAGAACTATCAATTGTTGATTTTAGAGGTATTAAACAGACACACTTCGATCACAGAGATCAATATCTACTAGAATATAAACAGGTATGTGAAAACACCAACTCTTTACATAAAAAAAGATGGTGCAATATCTTTTTTGCAATATCTGCGCTGCCAAATTCGGCCAACAAAGAGCTCATATATGACCAAATTTGTAGCGGGATCAATTTCCATGCTGTCATAAGATACATAGCAAGAAAGAGAATACTTTTCTTTAAAGTATCTCTAGATGTAAGCCAAGAGAAATTTGAGATGCAAAAATATTGGATCTATATTAAAAATGATGTGAGTAGTGAAGATATAAATGTTACCTAGCTTTGTAATGCCAACCAATATTCAGTCGGAAGTAGACATCATAAAAGAGTACCAACAGGCTGCTGTTACTTTTGTAGTTATAGCTTCTATTAATTGGCTGCTATCTGCATACATGGAAAATTTAGAAAACAATAGCTACACGATATGCAGAATAGAAGAAGGGTAAAAGTGCCAAGTGGCAATGCATACAGTATTTAAATTAGGTGCAGGTGACAAAAATGCATGTATAGCGTGTAATGTTGGGAAAACCAAATCCTTAAAAGTATAGGAGTGCATAATGCCAAAATCTAAGAAAATTCACTCAGTCAAGATATATTCCTGAATTGCATCTAACAATAGTTATCATTATCCATGAAGCTTGCCAAGTTCTATCATAATCATGAACTCCTTCTCAACAAAAAGATAAGGAACCTGCGAGTGAGTCTATGGTTCTTTTGTTTATTCAATGAAACATGGAGTACACACATGTATAGATGGGAAATTTGAGTGCTGGTGGTTGTAGAAAATGAAGTAAACACCTAAACATATATGATGAAACCAAGGATGGAGTTAGTATCAACTCGGATAAATTTGTCCCAATCCAGATGACAATTGCAACGTTCTTAAGGAAAAGTTAATATGTTGTTCGTGGACAATGTGTCTGCTTCTAGGCTACAATTCAGACACCACATTATTTATCTTCTCTGCAACAACATATTAATTCTTCATCTACATCTGTTTTAGGGACAGAATAAACTATGACAATTACGTTCACTAAACTGTTAGCAATCTCATAGGAAACTTCACTTACAACATGTGCTGGGCAGTATGGATAGATTGCAGCAAAACGCCTCACATATTTTTTCTACAGTGTCCATCCACGTGTTGTGGCATTGGAAGAAGATACAACCAATGATTCCATGAACTGAGAACCCACGACACCAATTTGTTGAATATCCTCAAACAATTTATTTAATATAGAGAAAATAGAACACAAGATTAGCGAACTCGATCTCAAAGCCGAATAGAGCAAGCATCGCAAAAACTGTAGCGACCAGACCTCAAACAGTCTGATCTCTGTGCTCCGGTGTCATCCCTGGATCAGTAATGCTGACACCACACAGTACTCGGAGGATTTATAACAGAGTAGCAATCACACACTTATTACATCGAGTGTCTCAAAAGAGAACTTATTACAATAAATATGGCTTAAGGCCATCTAATAACGATAACAACGGAAGGCTTGGAAGATAAGTGAGTCCATCAACTCCAACGGCATAACTGATTATAGAACCACGACCTAAAAATCCTCAATCATCGTCTGAAAAGTCTGCAACATTAACGTTGCAGCCCAAAAACGGGTCAGCACATGGAATATGCTGGAAAGGTAACACATAGAGAGTAATGGAATGCAACACCTATACTATATGCATATTTGGCTGGTGGAAAGCTCTATGGTTTCAGTTTTTGCGTAAAGCCAATTTTTCCCTACTTCAAAGGAATAAAATTAATTACTATCATGGTGGTTGTTAAACATTGAGAATGGTTGACAGCATTCTCAATCCCAATTAAGTAACATCATTAAAACCCAACAATATTAATTTTAGAGTAACATGTTGAGATTCACATGATAATCCAGGTACTAGATACTCAAGATGTCCATAACTGGGGACACGGCTAACCATGATTAGTTTATACACTCTGCAGAGGTTTGCGCACTTTTCCCCTACATCTGCTAGTCTACCACTGTAAGAGTTCGCACAACTTAGTCAACTATGCCAGAGCCCATAATGGCTTGTGGCTGCACACGGAAGTTTCTAGTATGAAAAATCTCATGATCCCTTTGAGCCTAGGTGGCGGTCCAAAGAAAACAGGCAAGTCCTGGTAACCCCAGGTGCCTCAATCCACCCAGATGTGTGTTAGGTTGCCACCTTAGATAAACCCTTAATTATAAATCTCACATCTGTCATGGATATCACTCATCCAATCCACGTCTACTAGCATAGCATGGCCTAATAAGCAAATGTAGAAGTAACTCCCAAAGGTTTGATAATAAACAGGTAATAGGTACTACCTCATCTACTTCCCATCCCACAGTTTAGTTAGATCCTAATCATGCAATGTGTGAGGATTGATCTAATGCAATAAAACTGGGTTGTAGAAAAAGGTATGATCAAAGTGTTACTTGCCTTGCTGATGATCCGCGCAACCTAGAGATTCGAAGTAACAGGCGGCGCACTCCGGGTATTCTATCGCAGGCAAACAACAAGCATACAATAAGTACTCATCTAATGCACAGGTAAAACTCAAATAGAAGATCTAACCAGAAGGTTCAACTTAAGAACTCCGGTTGGCAAAAAGAATCAAATCGAACGAAGCAAAAGAAGTCAAACGACGAAATAAAACAACTTCGTTCTAGTAATATGGATCTAGGGAAAATTTTACAGTAGCAAAAACTTGTTTAAGTTGATTATTCGGAAAGAGGGTTTCGAGACGAAACTCCAGGCGCTTGAATCGCTTGATTCCGATAAATGAGCGAAAAGTTATACTAAAACGAAAATTGGATCAGGAATCGCGATCAGAAAATAACCGCGGAAAATCTGACGAAAAACAAAAAAACGACGAACAAATTTTATTTAAAAAAAACAGCACGAAAATGGAGGCGGCGACGGACCTCGAAAGGCGCGCGGCTCCGGCTCCGGCGGCGGCGGGCGGCGGCGGCGGCTAAAGGCGGCGGCGGCGGCTAGGGTTTCGCAGGGGCTGGGCTGGCTCTCTCTCTCGCCCGGGCGGGTGCTATATAAAGGCCTGGCCGGCGGTTTCCTGTCCGGGTACGTCCCGGAGTCGGTTACAGTTTTTTTTTATAAATCCGCTTGGAAGAAAAATAAAAAGAAATACTAAACGGACTCCAAAAATCACGAAATAAATTTTTCCGGGTTCCTAAAATCATGCCCGATAAAGTGAACATTTATCTGGGCCCAAACTACAACTTTGAAAAACACGCATTTTTCCTAAATTCAAATAAAAATACCGAAAAACTCCGAAATAAATCTTATTTGATTTTTTTTTATTAAATCTTCAATATTTCTATATTTTGGGAAAGTCATTTTATTCCCTCTCTCATATTTTTGTAATAGAAATAATTGATGATAAAATAAATAAAATCAAATGATCCTGTTTACATAATTTGAGAAAACTCAAATATGTAAATAACGAAATCCCCAACTCTCTCCGTGGGTCCTTGAGTTGCTTAGGATTTTCTAGGATCAAAACCAAAAGCAAAATAAAATATGATATGCATGATGACCTAATGTATAACATTCCAAATTGAAAATTTGGGATGTTACAAAAACTCCAATGGATTACTCTGCATCAGGGATGACACATACTTCAGCATACTACATGGTACATATTGTTTCTCCTCGCCCGCCATAATAACAGAATAATCAGGTATATCTACCTAGTATATGTAGCATATTGTTTTAATGGCTCCGGATGGACACATCTTCATAACCTGGAAAATCAACATGTAGCATCCAACTAATTGCTTAAGGTTTAAGAAAACACCATGTGTGCTTGTACAGTATCTAAATTTTCAAAAACACTACTTGGTCACATAATTGATGAACGGGATTGGTACAGTATGCATGCATGTATGAATTGGTGCTTGTGTAGCCCCATCTACCACTCCGTAGTACAAGTATTTTTCAATTAACAATGCTAATTTACTGCAGTATAAAATACATACATCAGAGACTAAAACTATTTCCGTCAGAGGTAAATCAGGTATATACTCAGATTGGTGCTTGAGCATGATCAGGTAAATCAGGTATAAAATACATACATTTTTTGGTAGTGTAGCATTCCAGATTGAAGATTATGCCCATCAAGTCTAAAACAAATCCCATCACCACCACCACTCAGTTTCCGACAGCAAGGAAGACTAGAGCATGTTTAAATAAAAGGGGCAAAAGAAAGCATCTTTTTCCATGGACGTTGTGAGCTAGATACCCAGCCATCTAGGAAGAGCTGCAAAATTTCTCCCGCTGCAGCTATCACTAGTAGAAAACAGGGCTTTGGTCACGGGGCAATATTCACATTAGTCCCGGTTCATTCACGAACCGGGACTAATGTGAGCATTGGTTCCGGTTCGTGCGGCTAAGAAATTAGTCCCGGTTCACCTGAGCCCTTTAGTCCCGGTTTGAGACACGAACCGGGACTAAAGGGTGCGATGCCCTTTAGTCCCAGTTTGTGTCTCAAACCGGGACTAAAGGTCCCATTTTCAAACTCTTACCCCCCCCCGTGGATCACCTTTTATGTTTTGAAAAAATCAAAAGAAAATGATAAAAACTTCAAAAAATAAAATCCTTCAAGAGGTAGTTATATTACTACATCTACTAGTTAGGAAAATTTAGAAACTTATATTTGGACATGTTTTGCAAAAAGTGTAGGGAAAATGTAAAACGGCTATAACTTTTGCATACGATGTCGAAAAAAACGTATAATATATCAAAAAGTTCAGCAAGAAAATCCGCATCCGATGTAGACCGTCTACGACCTGTTTGCAATTTTTTAGAATCCTCAAATTCTAAAAGGGAAAAAAGTTATGCTCAAATTTTAGTTTTTTTTTGAATTTTTGTTAAATCTGGTCAAACTATGGTCAAACTACTTATTCAAGAAGTATTAGTGTTACTAAATAATTATTCAAGAATATTAGTGTTACTAAATAATTATTTCAGTTTTTTTGAATTTTGGTCAACTATGGTCAAACTATGGTCAAACTGTGGTCAAACTATGGTCAAACTACTTAATCAAGAAATATTAGTGTTACTAAATAATTATTTCGGTTTTTTGAATTTTGGTCAAATCCGGTCAAACTATGGTCAAACTAGGGTCAAACTGTGGTCAAACTACTTATTCAAGAAATATTAGTGTTACTAAATAATTATTGATTTTTAGAACAATAGTTTCAAACTCAAACAGTGAAATGTGTGACTTCATGCTCAAGCTAAATTCCTGAGGGTTAATAGGATTGACATCTTACTGTTGTCTGGAAAACAACAAGTGCAGACTTGGAAACGAGGGAGAATAGAACCCGGAAGTTAAGCGTCTCAGGCCGGAGTAGTGAGAGGATGGGTGACCATTTGGGAAGTTAGATGATTTGGAATGATGAGGGGTGATTAGAGATTAAAGGTTAAATTGAGCAGTGATGAGGGGTGATTAGAGATTTGAGGTTAAAATAATTCAGAAATTTGAAATTCAAAAAAAATCAAAAAAATTCAAAAAAATTCATAAAAGTTCCTTTAGTACCGGTTGGTGTTACCAACCGGGACTAAAGGTGGACCTCGAGGCAGCGGCCACGTGGAGGGCCTTTAGTCCCGGTTCCAGAAAGAACCGACCCTTTAGTACCGACCCTTTAGTCCCGGTTCCAGAACCGGGACTAAAGGCCCTTATGAACCGGGACTGAAGGCCCTTTTTCTACTAGTATATCCTTCCCGGCAAACAAATACAGTACCACCATGGATTCATTCACATTGTCAGGGGCAAAGGAAGGGAAGCATGGAACGAATATTTTTGCAGGGGGGAGAGGGAGAGGGAGAGGGGGCACTCACTGACGATTGCCTGACGGTAGGCCTGGACCACGACCATGCCGACGATGGCGCCGCCCATGACGAGGAGCTGCCCGAGGAGCCGTCCGGCCTGCCGAATCATCCAATCGGATCATGAGCCACGTGATTCAGAAATGGGCCTTCCTAGATGAATCCAAAGCTCGAGTAGGGATCAAATCGAGAGAGAGAGAGAGATCAAAAGGCGAGCGCATGTACCATCTTGCCCCTTCCCTCTCCGGCGGCGGCGGAAACCCTAGGCAGGCGGGTGGGCGGGCGCGATTCGTCTCGCCTCGAGGGATATGCGGGGCCCGTGAGGGGATCGGGGGCCGCGGGTGTGTGTCTGATGGGTAGCTGGAAGGGCTCGCTCCCTGGAGGCTTGACGGCGACGGCAGAGGTGACGGCAGCAGCGAATCACTAGTTGTAGAGAGGGAGGAAGGGGAGAGAACGTAACGAGAGAGAGAGAGGGATAAGGCAGAGAGGGAGGTGTGCGCTTAATTGTAGCACATACCCATGAGCCGCGCTACCACTAAGTTCCTGATGGTAGCGCGGCCTCAGGAACAAACACTACTACTAAGTGAGCTGACTAGCTGATCCTATCTATACATAGTAGTAGTGCGGGGTTGCACATCCACGCTACTACTACCAATTTAGTAGTAGCGCGGTTTTTATACCCCACGCTACTACTATGGTCTGTCCTAAGGGTGTGGTGTGGCACATTTACCAGTAGCGCGCCCCATAAAAACACACGCTGCTGCTAACTAATATCAGTAGCGCGTTTTCTACCAAGCGCTACTGGTATGTACCAGTAGCGTGCGGTCCCAAACACATGCTACTGGTAAAGTTCTACGTATAACCATTTTCCTATAGTGTGGGTGGTGTCGAAGTATGGCGTATAGCCGGATCCAGATACCCCGTTGGAACTCCCAAAGAGACATATCCACAATGGTCTTCGGAGTGGTTTTACATGGATGGCGTCCCACTACCTGACCCACTTCGGCTCAGCCTTCCCGAATTTTCCAGTGCTCCCTTAAATAAGTGCCTCAACAGGCATCCCCGAAGTCCCAAGGAGGAGGACGGTGCGGAAATAAAAAGGCTGGCCAGCAAGGTCAGATTATTAGCCCATACCACGCTCTGATATTTGAGGTTATGGCCATTGCAATAAAAAGATGCATCAAGCCCCTGCAGTCCAGAGTAACCCCCTTATGGTGATATAATGGAGAAGAAGGTGCGTCTTGTTACATATGCAAGGGTCCGGATACCCCAACCGAACCGGCCATGATCCTAATCGTTCTGTACAAGGGCGACAAGGAAGATTTCCTCCGCTTAAACTGTCGGGAAGGTTACTCCATGTACTACCCCATTGAATGGGTAAGATTTCAATTACCTGTGTCGCTTTATTGCTATCATGGCATGCTAATCCAGTTGTTTTTGTTGTTGCAAAACAGTCATGGAGGAAGATGATCGAGGATGTTTATTGTCCAACCCCACAGCAAAAGGATCACAATCGCGATGAAGACCCTAGTTTTTGTGAGGATCCAGATATATACATAGAGTTCAATGATGGGGTATTTTATCAAGCGAGCCTGGATGGCTCGGAAGTGGCTACCACCGCTGACTACGCCCGCCCCTATCCCTTCTCCATCATAAGTATCCGAAGAGCTTTCAAAAATAAGTCCATGCTTGCACTTTTGTCCATTGTACTAATCCGTACTTAATAGGATTGGCGCTCGGCAGACCGCACCTCCTCAAGGGCGGCCCCTTCGCAGGGTAGTCATTCGAAACGAAAGGAGGCTGGGGGCCCCGTCTTCAAAAAGGTATGTTCGTTTAATACGTGCCAAGGCACGAGTTCGTATTATTAAAGCTCCCTTCTATCTTTGACTCAGGAGGAGCCCATAGCAGACAGTGGGAAAATGCCCTACTAGCCGAATGTCAGCCAATCCGGTGTCGAACTCGTCAGCTAGGACGAGGGCTGATGCAATGCCAATTCCACCGCATCATGAGGATTCGGATGACGTATCCGTCATGAATTCCGAGGTGGAGAGCGTAATGAACACCGCCGACTGAAAGAGGCCATGCGCGCTCTAGCTTTTTCCGAACACGAAATTACCGTACTCAATTCGGTGGACGCATATATCCGAGCCGCTCGAGACGGACTTGCCGGAGTTACCCAACTATTCTCAAAGGATATACAGGTAAGTGAGTTTGCACAGTTTTGATAGACATGTGCCAGTAGCCCCCAAGATTTGAAGCGGCGAGACTAACTGTTTTAATGATCTATTTATCCTGCAGGTTCTTAAGGAAAAGAATAATGCGCTATCCCAGGAGCTGAAAACAAACCAGACACAGTTGAATGTTGTCACTGCCGATCTGGCAGAAATGATAAAGGCTGCAATGAGTACGTTCGACAAGAATAAACATGAGGATGAAAAAGACAAACAATCCGAAGAGATAGAGAGCTTGAAGGCTCAGCTATCAGCCACCAGGAAAGAAAATGAAAATTTGAAGGGCGGCATGTTTGGTATGATTTGTAAAAACCACCATAGTGACTCATGCCTAGACCACCATTTGGAAAGTCATAATGTTATTACTGCAGGTCTATTAGCTAGTCGGTCGGAAGAAGAACTATCCGGATTTCAAGGTGACATGCTGAAGGAGCTATCCGTGGTGCATGTGCGGGCCGAGAAAGCCATGAAGAATATGGTCAAGGCTTTATGGCCATCCGATACCGCCCCAGAAAGTATGGAGGGTTTGACAAACCTATTAAAAGGTGCCCGACGCTGCTTTGAGCTATGGAAGATATCCACCTACTATGAAGGTGCACGAGAAGCCTGGGCGATGGTGAAAACACGCTTCACCTAGCTAGATCTGAATCATATGGCCCGAGTAGACCATAGGGACCAGACGGTAAAGAAATTCCGTTGAACTTGGTGTATGACCAAGTAATGATAGCTGTGAAATATTCGCAGGAAGACTGTAGGTTAGATAGTCTAATAGATGGGATAGATAAGGAATAGGTATTTGATTCAATGTATTAATGTACTTTTGTGATCAACCTGTATCTTTAGTCGAACATGTGGAAAATTTGTCATCGCAGGCTTTCGGCTTTAACCTCCAAACCAAAATGGTGGAGTATTACCAGATACTATTGTGGAATGAAAAAGAAACATTCACTATGTCCAGAAAGCAGGCAACCTAGTCATTGTGCTCAAATAGACAAAACTTTTAGTTCGGGAGGTATGTTATATTACATGTGTAAGAAACATCTTCCAAGGAGAATAGTTACATTAAGGGTTCCTTTCCTTAGATTGGCATGCCTTAATTATGCGTGCCTGGGCTTTGGTCCATAGTACGGAAGAAATTGTCCCGTATATTTGAAGAGTTACCAAAATGTAATAATCTGTCGTTTGATTGCCGACCACTTATTCTCTTAAGAACGCTAGCTTTCGGCTTCACCTGTCTGAGGTACAGGTCCGGATTACCCGGTTGTAAAAATCGCAGAGGTGCTCCCTTTATGCCCTAGCCGAACAATCAGGAATGCAGGGCATAAACACAGGAGCGAGACAACCCAACTTGGCAAAAACTTAAGTCGCAGAGGTTCATATAATGGAAAAAGGGTGTATATGAACAAACAACATATATATTGTGAGCTCGAGGCTCGGAATAATAATAAGCTTTGGTTAAAGAAGCCCCCAGTCATGGTGGGGTGTATACATTTTACGATGTGTACCCCTCAAGTGTTCAGCCTATACGAACATATCCTAGGAATCGTATAACAATGAGAAAAAAACAAATGAAGATGAGAAAAAACGAAAAAGAAACATGGCCGAACTTATGCTTAGAATCTTCGAAGCCGAGCAGCGTTCCATGGATTCGGCTCTAGGCGATTATCCGATGCATTACGAAGGCGGCAGGCTCCTCCTATGAGAACTTCATGTATAATGAAGGGGCCCTCCCATTTTGGTTTGAGCTTGTCCTTCTTCTTCTCTGGGAGGCATAAAACGAGTTCATCGATGTTATAAGTCTTGGACCACACTTCTCTGCTTTGGTATCTCCAAGCCTGCTATTGATAAAATGCAGAACGATCTTTTGCAAAATCACGCTCTTCCTCCAAGCCGTCTAGGTCGTCCTGCCGAGCTAGCTCGGCCTCTTTCTCTTAATACATGCGCACTCGAGGTGAGTCATGGATAATGTCGCAGGGCAAGACAGCCTCTATGACGTACACCATAAAAAAGGGTGTGTATCCGGTTATGCGATTGGGCGTAGTCTGGAATCCCCAGAGTACGGAATCGAGTTCATCGACCCAGTGTTTATCTGACTCCCATAGGGATCGCACTAGTATGGGTTTGATGCCACTCATTATCAGGCCATTAGACCGTTCGACCTGACCATTTGTTTGAGGGTGATATACGGCAGCGTAATCGAGCTTAATGCCGAAGTTGGCACACCAATTTTTTACCTCATCGATTGTGAAATTGGAGCCATTATCAGTAATGATGTTGTGTGGGATTAGATAACAGTGTACCATGCCGGATATAAAGTCAATCACCAGTCCGGCTTCAGCCGTTTTCACTCGTTTGGCCTCTATCCACTTAGTGAATTTATCCACCATGACCAAAAAATATTTCTTCTTATGGCTTCCCCTGTTAAGGCGTCCAACCATATCTAGCCCCCAGACTGCAAAAGGCCAAGTAATGGGGATTGTTCTTGAGGAGGTGGGCGACATATGACTTCAATTGGCGAAAAGCTGACACCCCACATAGCGCTGTACAAGGGCCTGTGCGTCTGCTCAGGAGGTTAGACAAAAAAAACCTATACGAAAATCCTTGCTTATGAGGGCCCGAGCTGCGGCAGGATGACCACCAAAACTAGCATGTATTTTGGCCAAGAGTTGTCATCCCTCCTCTTCGGAGATGCATCTTTGAAGAACTCCGGTAGTACTTTTCTTGTAAAGTTCACCTTCGTGAACTTTGTAGGTTTTTGAGCATCGAACTATGCGACGGGCCTCATTCTAGTCACTAGGGAGCTCCTGCCGATTAAGGTGGGCCAGGAAGGGTTTGGTCCAAGGAGCAATGACGGCCATGATTACATGGGCGGAAGGTGTCATTTCGGTGCGTGAACCCCCGATGACATCATAATTGTGTTCGGCATATGGGGGTATGATCGGCTCCGGACTATTATTTCCACTCTTGTCCTGCCATACCACGGATGGCCTGAAGAGCCTTTCCACAAAGGTGTTAGGCGGGACGGGATCGCGCTTAGCGCCCATTCGAGCATGGATATCCGCTGCTTGATTACTGCCTCGAGCAACGTGATGGAACTCGAGCCCCTCAAACCGAGCTGATATTTTGAGTACGGCATTTCGGGATGCCGCCATCTTTGGGTCCTTTGTATTGAATTCTCCATTTATTTGTGATATTGCGAGGTTCGAATTCCCACGCACCTATAGGCATTGTATTCCCATAGAGACATCCATTCAGAGACCATGTAGTAGTGCTCATATTCAGCTGCATTGTTGGAGTCCGTATACATGATTTGCAATACGTAGAGGACTGTGTCCCCCGTAGTGGAAGTCAAGATGACACCAGCCCCCAATCCGGCTAACATTTTAGAGCCGTCGAAGTACATAATCTAGGTGGAGTATGTGATGTACTCTTCAGGGAGTTCGGCTTCCGTCCACTCGGGGACAAAGTCGGCCAAGAGCTGAGATTTAGTAGCTCGGCATGGCTTGTATGTTATTTCGAATGGTAAGAGCTCGATGGCCCATTTGGCGATGCGGCCGATGGCATCCCGATTATTTATGATGTCATTGAGTGGTACTTCGGATGCTACCATGATTGAATATTCTTGAAAGTAGTGTCTCAGCTTCTGGGATGCCATAAAGACCGCATAAGCTATCTTCTGATAGTGTGGGTATCGAGATTTGCATGGAGTGAGCACCGCCGATACATAGTATACCATTTATGGATGGGGAATTTGTGTCCCTCTTTGATACGTCTCCAACGTATCTATAATTTTTGATTGTTCCATGCTATTATATTACCTGTTTTGGATGTTAATGGGCTTTATTTTACACTTTTATAGTATTTTTGGGACTAACCTATTAACCGGAGGCCCAGCCCAAATTGTTGTTTTTTGCCTATTTTAGTGTTTCTTAGAAACGGAATATCAAACGGAGTCCAAACGGAATGAAACCTTCGGCAGTGTTATTTTTGGAACAAACGTGATCCAGGAGACTTGGACAAGATGTCAAGAAACAATCGAGGAGGCCACGAGGCATGGGGGCGCGCCCTCCACCATCGTGGGCCCCTCGTTGCTCCACTGACCTACTTCTTCCTCCTATATATATTCATATACCCCGCAAACATCCAGGAGTACCATGAAACCCTATTTCCACCGCCGCAACCTTCTATACCCAAGAGATCCCATCTTGGGGCCTTTTCTAGAGGTCCGCCAGAGGGGGCATTGATCACGGAGGGCCTCAACATCAACTCCATGGCCCCTCCGATGATGTGTGAGTAGTTTACCTCAGACCTTCGGGTCCATAGCTAGTAGCTAGATGGCTTCTTCTCTCTCTTTGGATCTCAATACAAAGTTCTCCTCGATTCTCTTGGAGATCTATTCGATGTAATCTTATTTTGCGGTGTGTTTGTCAAGATCCGATGAATTGTTGGTTTATGATCAAGTTTATCTATGAACAATATTAGAATCTTCTCTGAATTATTTTATCTATGATTGGTTTATCTTTGCAAGTCTCTTTGAATTATCAGTTTGGTTTGGCCTACTAGATTGATCTTTCTTGCAAAGGGAGAAGTGCTTAGCTTTGGGATCAATCTTGCGGTGCTCGATCCCAGTGACAGAAAGGGAAACGACACGTATTGTATTATTGTCATCGAGGATAAAAAGATGGGGTTTATATCATATTGCATGAGTTTATCCCTCTACATCATGTCATCTTGCTTAAGGCGTTACTGTGTTCTTATGAACTTAATACTCTAGATGCATGCTGGATAGCGGTCGATGTGTGGAGTAATAGTAGTAGATGCAGGCAGGAGTCGGTCTACCTGTCATGGACGTGATGCCTTTATACATGATCATACCTAGATATTCTCATAATTATTCGCTTTTCTATCAATTGCTCGACAGTAATTTGTTCACCCATCGTACACTAGTAGAAAAAGGGTCAAACGTAAAGCACATTAGTGCCGGTTTGAATTTGAGCCGGCACTAATGTGTGCATTAGTGCCGGTTCCAATGGCTAGCGGGCCGCTCTCATTAGTACCGGTTCATGGCGAACCTTTAGCACCGGTTCGTGCCACGAACTGGTACTAAAGTGAGTGGTGGTAGGATGTTGTCAGTCCGGGGCCCCTCCAGCACCTTTAGTACCGGGTCGTATCACGAACCGATACTAAAGGTCGTCCTACATAGACCTTTCGTCCACCCAAGCTCGCTCTGTTCTTCCCCTTTCCCCTCTCCTCTCTGTTCTTTTCCCTCTTCCACTCAAGCTCATCACACATTTTGCCCAAAATTTGTCAAGATTTAAAGGCCCCCATCCATTCAAATGATCACAAAGGTTAGCAAGTTTGTCCTTTCATCTCTCATTGCTAGATTAGCTCGTGCAATGCTTTTATATAGTGATTGATTTTTGAGTTTAGTAATTTGGGAGGAATTATATATATATGTGCTAGTATTTTATTTATATGCAATTTGAGGTCAAAATAACACTTAGTTTGCATATGTAGGTGTGGTTTACTTAGTACCTTCTAAATCTCCGTCGTAACCACCATCGATCGCTCGCAACGTCCCGTCGCTGGCACCACCTTGTGGTGAGCCTCTTGTTCATGAAGTTTTATATAAAAAATTAATGTTTGTGTGATTTGGATATATAGTAACTCGTATAATTAAATTACCCATACATTGTTTGTTATACATAGTGCCATGGTTTTGATATCCGTCCCCGTCGGCCCTCGTCCGAGTTATGATTCGGATGTGGTATATTCTCTTTTAAAACTATTCATTGCATTCCCTGATTATGACAAATTATGCCCATCAAGTTGACATAGATATTTGTATGTAGGAGGTAGTTGAACCGGAAATTCCAACCGACCCTATTGTCGAGAGGTTAATGTAACACCCCAGATGTAATTTACCTTATATGTACTCCAACTCTTGTCGTTTCTGGCCTAAGTTATTTTATTTTCCTCGGGTTTGGGTTTTTGTCTCCGTGTGTTGTTGCCTTTGTCATGCATCTCATATCATGTCATCATGTGCATTGCATTTGCATACGTGTTCGTCTCATGCATTCGAGCTTTTTCCCCGTTGTCCGTTTTGCATTCCGGCGCTCCTATGTCCTCCGGTGGTCCTTTCTACCTCTTTTCGTGTGTGGGGGTTAAACATTTCCGGATTGGACTGAGACTTGCCAAGCGGCCTTGGTTTACTACCGGTAGACCGTCTATCAAGTTTCGTGCCAATTGGACTTCGTTTGATACTCCAATGGTTAACCGAGGTACCGAAAAGGCCTCGTGTGTGTTGCATCCCAACACCCTTCCAATTTGGCCCAAAACCTCTCCCATCGTCTTGAGCGTTCGATCACAATCGCATGGCCGCAAACCGCACTCCATTTGGAGCTTCCTAGCTCCCCCTACCTATAAAACTAGGTCTGCTCCAAAAATTCCGGATCCAAAACCACCCTAACCTAGCTCCCCACCTCTTTAGCGCGCCGGACGTTGTACGCTGGCGCCGGACACATCACCGCGCCCTACCGCAGTGCGCCACGTGTCGGGCGCGCCCACATCACCGTCGCCGGCCCGCTTGGGCCCGAGAGAAGCCGTCCCGGCCCGGCTCCTCCCTCGCGCCGCCCGCGCCTCCACTCTGCCCGCGCACGCCCGGGAGCCTTGCCGCCTTCGCCGCCCCATCCCGTCGCCGGCGAGCTCCGCCGCGGCGAGCCTCCTCGTCGACCGCACCGCTCGAGCCGGCCTCCTCGCCTACGAGCGCCGCCGACGCCGCCCCCGGATCGGATCTGAGATTGCCGCTACAGTAAACCCTAGTCGGGGTTGACTTTTCCCTCTACTTTCAGAATTTTTATGCAACTTTGGCATGTCGTAACTCTGCATCCGTAGCTCCGATTTGCGTGTGTAGCATATCAAAATGTTCGTCTCAATGAGTACATCATTTCATCTCACTGCATCATTTTCATTTGAGCTCATCTTGATGCCCGAAATGCAGTTGGAAGGGGGCTATGTGATAAATTTGCCAGATCTGTTTCATCAAATAGATATTTGTCCTTTTTGCCATGTTTAATGTGTGCATGATATGCTCCTGAGCTCTACATGGGTTTTGTTATATGCCATGCCATCTTTACAGAGGTGTTTACCATGTATTTTTGTGATATGTGTGGTGACTAGCACAAGCTTGCAAAGTAGTGTAATCGGTAATGCTGATTTCAGGGACTTGGAATTTCACAAAGTCCTTGTCCTGATTTTGTCGTTATGCCATATGTTCATGTTGTTTCCTTGTGATCCGTGCCTCTTTTGAGGATGATCAGTAATGATGTTCTGTTAATATTGTGGTTCTCTATCCATCCATGTCTTTGTTTGCATTTATGGAGCACCCTAGCTTGAATCAATCGAGCTCTACTTTTGCTATATCGTGAATCCTGGCAGATTGTTGACATGTTGGCGATTTTGCCGAGGATGTTGCTATTGATCCGTGCATGCTATGTTGTTGTTCTTGCCATGCCTAGCTCCTATGCCATTTATTCTTGGTGGGTGTATGCTTAGTTTGTCATGCCATGGTCTGTAGTGAGTGCATCGAGCTCGTAAACATGCCTACTCGTTAACTGATTTGCATGCTCCAGTTTTTCACTAAGTCTGATATCTGTCTATGTTTTTGCCATGTTCACATGCTTGCAATTGTATTTTATGATCCCTTTTGGCTCAAGGTCACTAAGGGACTTTTGTTAAGTGCTTTGAGTAGCTTCATGCCATGCCTTGCATTGCCATGTTAAGTTCCTGTAGCTTGTCGTTTTCATGCTCTGAAGTGTGCTTCCTGATGATAAATTCCAGACTTGTGTTAATTTCACTAAGTCTGAAACCTGTTATCATTTGCATTTTTGCCGTGCTTGTTTGAACCTGTTAATGGATGAATTAGCCGTAGCTCAGTGTTCATATTTTGTCAAGAATCATGAGTGGATCCCTCCCATGTATTTTTCTATCATGTTTGAGTGCTGTAGCATTCCTATCTTGATGCATTTAGATGGCTAGTTGCTGATTATCGCAGACCGGTGCCATATTTGTTTTGCTTGCCATTTCCAAACCGTGCATCTGATTCCGGTGATCTTTATATCGATTTCAACTGAAATCATCTCACCTTTCCAGTGGCACTCTTGGATTTCCATGTTGAGGCTAGGTTTAATCATTCCTTGTCAAATCTTGCATATGCATCACATATCGCGTCCCGCATAGCATACCATGTTTGCATCATGTTGTTTGAGCATTGCACGTGGTTGATTGTGTTCCTTTTGCTTGTTTGTCTTGTTTGGGTAGAGCCGGGAGACGAGTTCGTGAACGAGGAGCCCGTTGAGTTCGCTTACGAGGATCCAGTCAACTCTGACAACTTTGTAGGCAAGATGATCATACCGTCGAAATCACTTCTATCTTTGCTTGCTAGATGCTCGCTCTTTTGGTATGCCTATGCTATGATGCCTACCACTTGCTTATCATGCCTCCCAAATTGCCATGTCAAACCCCTAACCCACCATGTCCTAGCAAACCGTTGATTGGCTATGTTACCGCTTTGCTCAGCCCCTCTTATAGTGTTGCTTGTTGCTGGAGAAGATTGGATATCGTTCCTTGTTGGAACATTGTTTATTGTTGGGATATCACCATATTATCTTGTTTATCTTAATGCACCTATATACTTGGTAAAGGGTGGAAGGATCGGCCTTTTGCCTAGTGTTTTGTTCCACTCTTGCCGCCCTAGTTTCCGTCATATCGGTGTTATGTTCCCGGATTTTGCGTTCCTTACGCGGTTGGGTTATAATGGGAACCCCTTGACAGTTCGCCTGGAATAAAACTCCTCCAGCAATGCCCAACCTTGGTTTTACCATTTGCCACCTAGCCTCTTTTTCCCCTTGGGTTACTGGAGCCCAAGGGTCATCCTTATTTAAACCCCCCCGGGCCAGTGCTCCACTGAGTGTTGGTCCAAACTAGAGCCCCTTGCAGCGCCACCTCGGGGAAACTCGAGGGCTGGTTTTAGTTGTACGGATTGCTTATCCGAGTGTGCCCTGAGAACGAGATATGTGCAGCTCCTATCGGGGCTTGGCGGAACATTCGGGCGGTGTTGCTGGACTTGTTTTACCATTGTCGAGGATGTCTGGTAAAATAGGGATGCCGAGTCTGATCGGAATGTCTCGGGGGAAGGAATATCCTTTGTTGACCGTGAGAGCTTGTGATGGGCTAAGTTGGGACTCCCCTGCAGGGATTTGAACTTTCGAAAGCCATGCCCACGGTTATGGGCAGATGGGAATTTGTTAATGTCCGGTTGTAGATAACATGAAACTTAACTTAATTAAAATGAATCAATCGCGTGTGTAACTGTCACGGTCTCTTCTCGGCGGAGTCCGAGAAGTGTACACGGTGTTGGAGTAATGTTTGACGTAGGTTGTTCTAGGATCACTTCTCGATCATAGTTATTCGTCCATGCTTTGTCTTCTCTTCTCGCTCTCTTTTGCGAACAGGATAGCCACCATATATGCTAGTTGCTTGCCGCAGCTCCACATATTACCTTGCCTTACCTATAAGCTTAAATAGTCTTGATCGTGAGGGTGCGAGATTGCTGAGGGACTCACAGTTTACTTCCAAAACCAGATGCAGGGACCGATGATACCGTTCCAGGCGATGTGCTTGAGCTCAAGTGGGAGTTCGATGAAGACTCTCGCCGTTACTATGTGTCTTTCCCAGATGATCAGTAGTGGTGCCCAGTTGGGGCGATCGGGGACCGTGTTGCATGTTGGGGTTGATCTTTTATTTTGGTACCATAGTCGGACCATGAGTGTATTGGATGATTGTAATGTTATTCATGTATTTGTGTGACGTGGCGAGTGTAAGCCAACTATGTATCCTTTTCCCCTTTTATCTATTTACATGGGTTGTTGTGAATATTACCTTACTTGCGACATTGCTTTCAATGCGGTTATGCCTCTAAGTCGTGCTTCGACATGTAGGAGATATAGCTGCATCGAGGGCGTTACAGTTAAACTTAGTTGAAAGAGAAAACGAGGATTTGAAGGAAAAATTGAAAAGAATTGAGGGGGAGAAGATGGAATTGGAGTTGCATGTTGCCGATGTCGTCGATGATCACAAGATTAAGATGGAGAAAATGCGCTTGAAGATTAGAAAGATTAGAAAATATTCCATTCATAGTGAGGCTTGGTATCATTATGCTGTTGGATCAATTGTTACCTTAGTTGTGATCTTGATCGCATTTGTTGTTGCATTTAAATTCTTTAGCTGGAGAGTTATTTGTTTGTTGCATTTAAGTGTTGTATGATCTTTATGTATGAACTTTATGTATTGTATTAATTTGGTGTTTTCGGTGCTGTGTATTGAAGATGAGCCGGCAATGGATGTACGATGACCGATGCTCTCCCGAGTTCATTAATGGCGTGCGTACTTTTCTGCTTGCGGCTGAGGCAAACAAGCGGGCGGATGGTTTTATGCCTTGTCCATGTGCTGGCTGTAAGAATGGTCACAATTACTCTACGTCTAGAACCATTCACGTCCACCTGTTTGAGTCTGGTTTCATGCCCCACTATAATGTTTGGACCAAGCATGGAGAAAGAGGGGTTATGATGGAAGACAATGAAGAAGAAGAGGACGACGACAGCTATCCTGGCCATGGGTTCCCTGAATACGATGATACAACAATGAGGGAAGAAGCTGAGCCGGTAATGCGGGAAGAAGCTGAGCCGGCAATGCGGGAAGAAGCTGAGGAAGAGGCATCCGATGAGCCCGTTGATGATCTAGGTCGGGCCATTGCCGATGCAAAGAGAAACTGCGCAAGTGATTTGGAGAAGAAGAAGTTGCTGCGCATGTTAGAGGATCACAAAAAATTGTTGTACCCGAATTGCGTAGGTGACAAGAAAAAGCTGGGCAGCACACTGGAATTGCTACAATGGAAGGCAGGGAATGGTGTATCTGACAAGGGATTTGGAAAGTTGCTGGTAATGATAAAGAATATGCTTCCAAAGGACAACGAATTACCCGAGAGTACGTACGAAGCAAAGAAGGCTGTCTGCCCTCTAGGGTTAGAGGTGCAGAAGATACATGCATGCCGTAATGATTGCATCCTCTACCGCGGTGAGTACGAGGATTTGAACGCTTCCCCAGTATGCGGTGCATTGCGCTATAAGATCAGCCGCGATGACCCTGGTGATGTCGAGGGCGAGTGCCCCAGGAAGAAGATTCCTGCCAAGGTGATATGGTATGCTCCTATAATACCATGGTTGAAACGTTTGTTCCAAAACAAAGAGCATGCCAAGGCGATGCGATGGCACAGAGAAGACCGTAAGAAAGACGGAAAGTTGAGAGTACCCGATGACGGGTCGCAGTGGAGAAAAATCGAAAGAAAGTACGGGAAGGAGTATGTAGATGACGCAAGGAACGTATGGTTTGGTCTAAGCGCAGATGGCATTAATCCTTTTGGGGAGCAGAGCAGCAAGCATAGCACCTGGCCTATGACTCTATGTTTGTATAACCTTCCTCCTTGGTTGTGCATGAAGCGGAAGTTCATTATGATGCCAGTGCTCATCCAAGGCCCTAAGCAACCCGGCAACGACATTGATGTGTACATAAGGCCATTTGTTGAAGAACTCTTACAACTATGGAATGGAACAGGTGTACCTGCGTGGGATGAGCACATGGGGGAAGAATTTGACCTAAAGGCGTTGTTGTTCGTGACCATCAATGATTGGCCTGCTCTCAGTAACCTTTCAGGACAGACAAACAAGGGATACCGCGCATGCACGCACTGTTTGGACGATACCGACAGTATATATTTGGCTAATTGTAAGAAGAATGTGTACCTGGGACATCGTCGATTTCTTCCGAGCAGGAATCCCATAAGAAAGAAAGGCAAGAATTTGAAATGTGAGGCGGATCACCGGACGAAGCCTCGCCACTGTACTGGTGCTGATGTACATGATATGGTCAAGGATTTGAAGGTGGTCTTTGGAAAGGGTCCTGGTGGACAACCTGTTCCGAATGACGCTGACGGACGCGCACCCATGTGGAAGAAGAAATCTATATTTTGGGACCTACCCTATTGGAATGACCTAGAGGTCCGCTCCGCAATCGACGTGATGCACGTGACGAAGAATCTTTGTGTGACCCTGCTTGGCTTCTTGGGCGTGTATGGGAAGACAAAAGATACACCTGAGGCACGGGAGGACGAGCAACGTATGCACGGAAAAGACGTCATACATCAGGGTCATGCAAGCTACGCTCTTACCAAAGAAGAGAAGGAAATCTTCTTTGAATGCCTACTCAGTATTAAGGTACCGTCTGGCTTCTCGTCGAATATAAAGGGAATAATAAACATGGCAGAGAAAAAGTTCTAGAACCTAAAGTCTCATGACTACCACGTGATTATGACGCAACTGCTTCCGGTTGCATTGAGGGGGCTTCTACCGGAAAACGTTCGATTAGCCATTGTGAAGCTATGCGCATTCCTCAATGCAATCTCTTAGAAGGTAATCGATCCAGAAATCATACCAAGGTTAGAGAATGATTTGGTGCAATGTCTTGTCAGTTTCGAGTTGGTGTTCCCACCATCCTTCTTCAACATCATGACGCACGTCCTAGTTCACCTATGTGAAGAGATTAAAGTTTTGGGTCTTGTATTTCTACACAATATGTTCCCCTTTGAGAGGTTCATGGGAGTCTTAAAGATATATGTTCATAACCGTGCTAGGCCAGAAGGAAGCATCTCCAAGGGCCATGAAAATGAGGAGGTCATTGAGTTTTGTATTGACTTTATTCCTGACCTTAAGCCGATTGGTGTTCCTGAATCGTGGCATAAGGGCAGACTGGATGGAAAAGGCACGCTAGGAGGGGAACAAATAATATGTATGGACGGACATTCTCTCACTGAAGCACACTACACAGTTCTACAGAATTCTGCCTTGGTGGCTCCGTATATGGATGAACACAAGAATTTGCTACGCTCCAAACACCCGGAGCGGTGTAATGACTGGATTACACGTGAACAAACCAGGAGTTTCGCCAGCTAGTTGCGGACATGTACCATCCATGACGCATCTATTGAAGATGACATGTACTTGCTGTCCCAGTTACCATCTTCGAATATAATGACATTCAAAGGGTACGAGATAAATGATAATACATTTTACACGATCGTCCAAGATAAGAAGAGCACCAACCAAAATAGTGGTGTCCGCTTTGATGCAGAAACCAAGACGGGAAAGGAAACATATTATGGTTATATACAGGACATATGGGAACTTGACTATCGATGTGGTTTGAAGGTCCCTTTGTTTCGGTGCAAATGGGTCAATATGACACCAGGCGGGGTAACGGAAGACCCGCAGTACGGAATGACAACAGTGGATCTCAACAATCTTGCGTATGCAGACGAACCATTCGTCCTAGCCAATGATGTGGCACAGGTTTTCTATGTGAAGGACATGTCTACCAAGCCGAGAAAAAGAAAAGATAAGGAAGCGAATGCATCGTTCGATGAGCCAAAGCGGCACATAGTTCTTTCTGGGAAGAGAAACATCATGGGAGTGGATGACAAGACAGACATGTCAGGAGATTATGAAAAGTTTGATGAAATTGCTCCATTCACAGTGATTATTGACCTGAGCATCCAGTTAAATGATGAAGATTTTCCATGGCTACGGCGCAAAGGGACACACGCGAAGAAAAAGTTTCACACCCAAAGATCTGGGATGTGATCGGCTTCACTATCATCACTTTCTTCTGGGTTTCACACCCAGGAGGGAATCTCTGTAATAGTTAGGGTAGCTAGTTATGTGTTTTGGCATTTGAAACGCAAAGAAATTTTATGTCCAAGCAAATTCTTTCATGCATTTACTGATTTTTTCAGCTAAATGACCCTGAAATTGAAAAGCATTTCAAATGAACTCAGAAAAGGTTTAAAGTTGGCATGGTATCATAATTTCACCCACATAGCATGTGCAAAAAAGTAGAGAGGGTTACCACAAAAACTCGATGCACTTTGTGTACAAAATGGACAATCTCTTTTGAAGTATCAGGGTTTCGGACGAAAACTCATCCGTTACAAAGGCATTTCATTTTTAAATAACCTAAGCATTACCAAATTGAATATAAAGATAAAACACACTAATATTAAACATAAGTAAAAAGAATAACTGAAAAATCTATTTTCAAAGTTAAGTTATTCACAAACTAGTGATTCACACAAATTTCAAATAATTCAAAATTTAAACTATTCAAATTTGTAAACTACCGGTACTAACAGAAAGTTTGTAATTTTTTGTACCTAAAGCAAAAATATTCACAAAGAAACTCTAAATACAACAAAAAACAACTCAACAATAAATAAAACAAAAATAAATAAAGAAAAAAATAAGAAAAAAGCCCACCTACTGGGCCACAGCGGCCTGCATATGACTAGAAACCCAAATTCTAGTTGGGCCAGGATGCAGGCCCGCTAGCCCAGTAGGCCCAACAGGGCATCGCAGCAGAGGTAGGCCCAGAACGCCTGCTTAAGAGAGGAGCTCGAGACAGCAGCGATGACGGGGCTTATAAGAAGGTGCGAGTGCCCCTCGGCTAGCGAGGTGGGACTAAACTTTTGCGCCCCTCGCTTGGCACGCACACCCTTTAGTACCGGGTCGTGGCTCCAACCGGTACTAAAGGGGGGGCCTTTAGTACCGGTTGGCGCCATGACCCGGTACTAAAGGGGGTGCGGTTCCCGCCGCTTCGCCTGGCCAAAACAGACCTTTAGTACCGGTTGGTGGCTCCAACCGGTACTAAAGGTGGGTTCTATATAAGAAAACACTTCAAAAAAATTGTCAGTTTCTCATCTCTCCCTGCTTCTTTCTCCTCTGCCCCGTTGCCGCCGCCCCTCGTCGTTGCCCCCGTCGCCGTCGCCGTCCCCGTCCCCGTTGTCCCCGTCACCGCGCCCCGCCCCGTCCTCCCGTCGTCCCTGCCCGGCCCGTCCCCGTCCCCGTCGTCGCTGCCCCGTCCCCGTAGTCGCCGCCCCGTCCCCGTCGCCGTCTCCGTCTCCGTCCCCGTCGCCGCCCACCGTCGTCGCGCCTCGCCGGTGAGATCCTGCCCCGGCCGCCAACCACACACACACACACACACATTGTTATAGAATTGTTAGCAATCTTTCTGTTTTTTAGTTATAGAATTATTAGAAATGTTAGTTTTAGTTATAGAAATGTTAGTTATATAGAAATGTTAGTTATATAGAAATATTAGAAATGTTAGTTATATAGAAATGTTAGTTATATTAGAAATGTTAGTTATATAGAAATGTTAGTTATATAGAAATGTTTTTTAGTTACAGAAATATTAGAAATGTTAGTTTTAGTTATAGAAATATTAGAAATGTTAGTTTTAGTTATAAAATTTAGAATTTGCATATATGAAATCACAATCCATCATTTAAAAAATGTTACTTTACTTTTGCGGCATACAGTATTTGTTGTCGACGATGCCCGGCCCGCATCCTCGCCGTCGACCCGTTCGCGACGACGTCCTGCTTCAGAGGACCCATGTCCGGGACTGGGCTCCGCCGGGCTGGCACTGGGAGGTGCTACCTTCAGGGGTGCGATGCTTCGTGAGGAACCCGGCCTCGGGTCCCATCGTCGACCCTCATCTCCTTTAGTGGCATTCGCGTGGGCCACTTTCGGTGCGGAGGGAGCCGACCCCGCCGGAGGTGGTACGTCGCCGTGTCAGGGAGGAGGACAAGCACGTCCATTGCTACATGGCTGCTATGGACGTCAGGTTCTCCAATACATGGCAGGTTCTTTTGGGAGATCACCCGAGCTATGATCCAGTGATGGTTCCTTCTCTTTGGGTGTCCACCGCCCGCACCTCAGGAACCGCGAGTGGCCTAGATTACTCTGTAGTATTCGATCTTTATTAGCTTGCTAGCTAGCTAGCTAGTGATGTATTCGATATTATATCTATTATTCGAGACAATGTATTCAAGATTATATCTATTATTCGAGACGATGTATTCGAGATTATATCTATTATTCGAGACGACGTATTCGAGATTATATTCGATGATGCTTATTATGTACTATGATTGATTCAGTTTTTCCTTATTAATTGATTGCATCCATGCATTGTAATTTGAATATATTTCTTTTGGATTAGTTAAACAAAACCTATGGTGGACAGTACCGGCAGAGAGGGAGAAGAGGCCCTGTTCAATATCATACGCAATCCTCGCGGGCCAGATGATGATCAGAATGAAGAAGATTGTGACGGCTCCGAATATCTAAACAACACTGGGGAGGGTGATATGATATTCGATTGCGACGACTAAAATGATGAAGTCATGAACTATGAACATGACGAAGAAAATGTTGACCTTGAAAAAACAAAGACTGGCGAGGTATATATATTTATATAAGCAGGCATCTGGTGATCATCACATGTTTTAAATGACTTGAAGATATATTAACAAATCGAACTTTCTTCTTTCAGCCATCCGGATCGAGCAAATCTTCAGGCAACAGGAAACGAGGCCCGAACAAAAAGTTGAAGGAGGGCGTAAAGTACAATATCAAGGCCATCAAACCTTCCATTGCAACTCGATTCCAGCGGGCTATGCTCGTTCTTCGTTGATGAGGTGGTGGACCAATATTCGGGGCTAGAGCTTGACATTCCTGGAGGTGACGATGAGCACACACTGGGAGAGGCCAACCATCGTATCATCCTATGGAGAAAGGATTGCATCATCTTTCGAAGGCCACCGACACCGCGTCATCCGACTCCTCGTCGAAGTCCGCCACCGAGTCAGCAGACTCCCGCTCCTCCAAGTCCACCAACGCGTCAGGCCACTCCTCCTCCAAGTCCGGCACAGCTTCAGGCCACTCCTCCTCCTCCAAAGTCCGGCAAAGCGTCAGGCCACTTCTCCTCCAAGTCCGGCACAGTTTCAGGCCACTCCTCCTCCAAGTCCGGCACAGCTTTAGGCCACTCCTCCTCCTCCAACTCAGCCAAGTCAGCCGTCTTCGCCACCTCAGCAATCATGGAAGAGAGCCGCCTCAGCTATGGTGCGTAGCGGTACGAGTCGAGGTAGTACTAGAGGTACAGGCGGAGGCAAGCGATTTCAATATGGTCCAAGCCTCGCGCCTCTTCCGCAGAGGCCTTATGACAAGTCCGAGGAGGAAAACGTAGCCATATCGGAGGCCGAGGTGGAAGCCCATTTTGCACCGAAACCGCCACCGCCACCAAGGGAGAAAGTGCCTGTCGAAAAGATTGACCACTTCATTCGTATGGCTAGAGCACCAGCTCCCAAGCCTGTTGACACAGACTATGAGGGCCACAGCTAGAAGTTAAATCGAGCACGTCTACAGAAAGAGGCGAGCTCGAGCTCGAGCAAATCAGCTGGCAAAAGGAGCGGTAAAACCGTTCCCTAGCTGGGAGAATAGGCGGCGCAATCAATCCACCCGCTTGTTGTGCCAACAACACATGAGAGTAGGTGCGCCCAATATTATTGTGGGAAAACCATTAACGTTCCCGGGGTGGGCGATGTGGTAATAACCGAGGAGCATATTGCGCAGGCTGAAACGATCGGGATCACTGTTGGACAACTCCTCGATATCGAGCCCATGTCTCCGACTAGAGAGGAGGAAATAAAACGGAAATATGTCCGGGGCCAACCTTTGGTCGAGCCAGACGAGGTCAATAAGCTCCCAACAAGAATGTATGAATTGCATCAATGGTACTTGGACATTACCAAGATTTCCAATCGAGAGTCCCTCATGGTGAATGTCAAGAAGGATCATTACTACCATGAGAAAGATGTGACCGTTGAGTATTCAGAACTATTTCAGCTATACAATCTAGACGCACTCGACAAATCTATCGTCAGTTGCTATTGTTTGTAAATGACTTCTTTCTGTAATTTAAGTCTCAAGCTAGCTGTAGTTATCATTTTGATCAATCATTACCTGTAATTATCCTCACTATATTCTTTTCTGTGGTATTATGAAGGATGAAGATTTATGAAATGAAAAAAGGTGGATGCTATGGCATTGGGTTCGTTGACCCAAATACCAATAATGAATACACATGGAAAATAGATTCATATTACGAAAAAAGTGTAGAGGAAAGCATGCTAGAGTTCTTCAAGCGCCTCAAATACAATGAAGATATACTACTTCCTTACAACTTCGAGTGAGTCACATTGTCTTTTACTACAAATTCTGTTTTTGCCTACTAGCTAGCTAAATGCATGTTTTTGCTTACATATGGCCACTTAATTAAGACATGCAAATGTGTGTGCATGCAGATTTCACTGGATCTTGTTAATCATTGAAGTTGATGAAGGAACAGTTGAAGTACTAGACTCACTACTTAAGAAAGCAAGTGACTATACCATCATGAAGGGGATAGTCAACAGGTAATTTCAATCATTATTAACTATATCTCGGCCTATTTAATTGGTTCATCATTTCCTGATAACAACTATTTAATAACCCATTTATTCATTTTCTTTTACGATGGGCGGGGCTTGGGCAAAGTTCATCAGGGTCACTCCAGGCCCATGGAAATAAAATCTAAAATGGTATCGACCCCAGGTAAGTAATTAAGTAGTACTAGCTAGCTGCCATCTCTTTAATTATCATGCTTGATTAATTATTATCTGATCAAATTCCATTCTCGTAAAGGCCCTGAAGCAGGCGCAGGGGAATAATCTATGTGCATACTAAGTTTGCGAGAAGATTCGCATGATGGCGTCCGAAAGGAGCAAATCTCAAAGACAGGAGTGGGTACGTTTGTCAGAACACTATTCACAATTTTTACACCATTATCGATATCTAGTTACACAACTAATACACATGCATATTGATCTCCTTCTTAAGAGTTCAAAGAGGTGCGGGAGAAGCTCCTAAAAGAGGACCGCATAGAAGCAATTCAAGAGGAAATAGTGGGATTTTTGCTCGACCAGGTCATAGATCCCAAAGGAGAATACTATTACCCGCTACCGCCCCCATGAACCACTTCCAATTGTTATCGTGCTCCGAAGGCACCAATTAGCTAGGCTAATGTCACTGGCTCCGAAGGCACCAATTAGGAGAAATTGTATATATATATATAATGATCGGTTCTACTAGAAATTCTATTTATATATATGCATAACGTGTACAATATGTAGTATCGTAAAATACCAGCAAACGAAAAAGAATTAAATGGAAAACACAAAATTAAATGAAAAAGAAATCATAGACCCAAAAACCCCAACCTTTTAATACCGGTTGGTGACACCAACCGGTACTAAAGGGCTCCCTGCCCCCAAAGCTGGCTCGTGCCACGTGGTTGCCCTTTAGCACCGGTTCGTGTTCAACCGGTACTAAAGGGGGGGCCTTTAGTCCCTACACTTTAGCGCCGGTTACCAAACCGGCACTAAAGAGCCTTACGAACCGGTGCTATTGCTCGGTTCTGCACTACTGGTAATACTTACGCTATCTTGAGAGAAGCCACTAGTGAAACCTATGGCCCCCGGGTCTAATCTCCATCATACAAGTTTCCAATCTATTTTATTTTGCAATCCTTACTATCAATCTATATCATAAAAATACCAAAAATATTTACCTTAATATTATTATCTCTATCAGATCTCATTCTTGCAAGTGGCCGTGAAGGGATTGACAACCCCTTTATCGCGTTGGTTGCGAGGTTCTTATTTGTTTGTGTAGGTACGAGGTGACTCATGCGTGGTCTCCTATTGGATTGATACCTTGGTTCTCAAAAACTGAGGGAAACACTTACGCTGCTTTGCTGCATCACCCTTTCCTCTTCAAGGGAAAACCAACGAAGTGCTCAAGAGGTAGCAAGAAGGATTTCTAGCGCTGTTGCTGCGAAGTCTATGCACAAGTCAAGACATACCAAGTAGCCATCACAAACTCTTATCCCTCGCATTACATTATTTGCCATTTGCCTCTAGTTTTCCTCTCTCCCACTTCACCCTTACCATTTTATTCGCCCTTTTTCCGTTCGCCTTCTTCCTGTATGTATATTTCTTTCTGTTTCCATGTGCCTTCTATTTGCTTGCTAAAAATCTATTGATATGGATCCACCTAAAGTGTTCTACTTGGATCATCTTTGATCCTTATGCGCTCGTGCTGAAACCGCAACTAGCCTAGTTGATGGGAAATCTTTAGATGAGCATGCTAATTTTGTGCGTTACCATCTGTCTGAAAAAGGGAGACTCTTATGGGATCATATAAAAAAATTGCTATGTTATGCTTGGAATCTTTGTGAAATTTGTGATTTTACTTGTTGCTCTAAGAACCCTAAAAAACACCTTCCCTACCTATGTGAGTTTAATGATAATGAAATCTTATCTTCTTATGCAAAGCGTGTTTATAGTTACTATGATATCAAAGCGACAATGTTTTTCAAATACTATTTATCATTTGTCGAAGCTTTGATCTATATGTTGTCATCAATTACCAAAACGGGAGAGATTGAAAGTGCAACTATCCCTGGGTGGTTTTGGTATTCCAAGATGAATATTTCAGGAAAGTCCAATGGTTGGCATGGCATGGATTAGAAAGTGGACCCTTCAAAATGCTAAGGATAAAAGATTGGCTCCAGCTCAAAGCACAAGACTCTACATTTTCTATTTTAGTGATCCAAGATCACATTGAGTCTATAGGAAAAGCCAATATTATTAAGAAGGGATGAGGTGTTGCTTAATGTGGTGCTTGCTCAAAATGCTTAGTGATATGCTCCAAAACCCTCCACTACTTTCTCATATCCACATATGTCCCACACCAAATATCCAACTCGGCCCCACCGATTCTTTCTATCAGGCGCCACCGAGTTCAGTTGACATAGCCACTGCCAGAAACCCTAGTCTTTTCGGTCTCACCGATAGGGATCTCGGTCTCACCGAGATGGGATTGTAATCTCTCAGTTTCCCTTCGTAACGTTTCGGTCAAACCGAGATGAGCAATCGGTCTCACCGAGATTGCAACGAAAACGCTCTGTTTCCTTTTCGTAACGTTTCGGTCCAACCGAGATAAGCGAATCTGTCCCACCGAGTTTGCCTGACCAACTCTCTGTTTGTCTATTACCAAAATCGGTCCCACCGAGTTGGTGTAATCGGTCTCACCGAGATTACGTTATGCCCTAACCCTCATGAAATCGGTCCCACCGAGTTGACATGTCGGTCCCACCGAAACATCAAGTTCTCTGAATCGGTCCCACCGAGTTCGGTGATTTGTGTGTAATGGTTAGATTTTGTGTGGAGGCTATAAATACCCCTCCACCCACTCTTCATTCGTGGAGAGAGACATCAGAACATGCATACACTTCCAATACATATTTTCTGAGAGAGAACCACCTACACTTGTGTTGAGGTTAAGATATTCCATTCCAACCACATAAATCTTGATCTCTAGCCTTCCCCAAGTTGCTTTCCACTCAAATCTTCTTTATACCAAATCCAATCCTATGAGAGAGTGTTGAGTGTTGGGGGGACTATCATTTGAAGCACAAGATCAAGGAGTTCATCATCAACACACCATTTGTTACTTCTTGGAGAGTGGTGTCTCCTAGATTGGCTAGGTCTCACTTGCACTATAAAAAAATACACTTCCGTGATGATACATGTTTGTCACAGTAGGTCACGTTTTCTGTCTTGCATGTACATCCATGACGATTTTATGACAGAATCAAGATAGTCATACCTGTGCTGTCGTAGAAGTGTTCCAGGACATTACCAAAATTATCATCACGGAAGTGTCCACTTCCATGATGATAAATCGCGCGTCACAGAAATGCTTTCGTTAAGGGTGACCGACACATGGCATCCACCGTAATGGAACGCCATTAAGCTATTGGGTCGGGTTTTGGATCCGATAACCCGTTAACAGCCTCGACCAATGTGGATCTTCCACGTGTAAAATCATCATTGGCTGGAGGACACACGTGTCAGGTCCGCGTTGGCACAAGTGTCACTCATCCAATGGGCGAGACACGCCTATGATATGTTGACACCTGGACTGGCCCATCAAGTTTGACATCCCCCCAGCCAAGAACAGACCCTCGCGAGGCTGTTCTTCCTTGTATTGTTCATCATCGTCAGCCCAAGAGGCAGTCCACCACACCACACACTGGAGTAGGGTATTACACCACAACAGTGGCCCGAACCAGTATAAACCTTGTGTCCCTCGTGTTATTCTTTCCATAGCTCAGATATTAGCGAGGCAGAGGGATGCAGGTAGGTAGGAGGTGAAATCTCCGCGCGCACCCCAGTGTTCGAACCTCAAGGGTCTGCCAGAACCCGAAATCCGACATCTGGCACGCCAGGTAGGGGTGCGCCGGAACCCACCTTCTTCCGCTTCATGCCCCGTCGCGTCGTCATCACCATGTCCGGCGACCAGGCGGGCAACCCAGATCCGTGGGCGCCGTGGCCCGCCCGCGCAGAGCCGCTCGCCTTGGGTGACCCCGTGCCCCAGGCAGCTCGCGGTCCGTAGGGCGCTGCGGGCCGCGGGTGACGCGTACAGGATTCGACAGCTCTCACACCGCGGCAGACGCGGTCGGCAGCAAGGGCCCCCAATCACGCCACGACCATGACACCGTACACACGCAGGGAGCAGGCGAACTTGAGGGCCGCGCTCACAGTGGCCGAGAGCTGCTGTAGTGCAAGCAGCTAGAGGGCGGCCGCGACGTCCTGTTGAGGCGAGTGGCAGAGCTCCTAGGCTTCGCCGCCTCGGGGGCTCACCCCTTCTGCACCCAGCTCCCATCTCAAGCCTAGGGCGGCCCGCGCGGGGGCTCCGCGCGCGCCCGCTGGCTCCAAGGCTACTCCAACGCCAGCGAAGCTGTCAGCACAGGACCGGCGGCGGCGCTGCCCCCGCTCCCGGTCCGCGAAGAAGAAGGACTCAACGCGACCCGCGGCCCCAGTGGACAGCCGCGCTGCCACCCCACGGTGGGCACGTCAGGCAGGACCGCGTGGCATGCGGAGCATTACGGCGTGGCATTCGGGATGACGGCGCCAGAGGAATACGTGCCCCTCATGATGGACCAAGGCCACCCACACGAGAACGAAGAAGGCTCGCTCCAAAGCCCAAGCTTGGGGGACGAGGCGCCAGAAGCTGAGCCTTTCCAGGAACCCCGGGACGGCCCCACTGGCCACGCTGGAGGCAACGATTATCGGGTACCGCTAATTCTTCAGGAGCAGGCATACGCTAACCATGGATCACAGGAGGTGCAGGTCGCCACAGCGAGCAGCTGCCCCGCTCCCACGGTCTCCTACCCCTCGGGAGGAGGGCGCAGGAGGCTGCTGGAGAGGGGCCGGGATCCGACATCCCCACCGCGGCGTTCCGAGCAAGGCGTTCTCAGGAGGTAGGCCCTCCGCTGGGGAGGTGCCCCAGGGCCTGCCCCCGGCGGAGGACCCGTGGTCGTCGGGGGAACCGCTGGCGACCGCTCTACCCCATCGGCGACGTCCTGGTTTCCGGTCGTCGTTGATGGCACTAGAGTGAGGCGCAAGGCGGGGCCCTCATCTGGCGATATGAAGCAAGGCCTGTACCTGTGAAGAAGGCCCAATGCCTGTGAAGCTCGCCGCCCCGTGACACTCTCACGTAATAACGAGTGGGGCTGTACACGCCCCGGAGTCTCAGGGGTGCCGGCCTCATGCCCGGGGGCTCCCTCCCACGCCCAGTGGCAGCACTTAGCTCCGCGCTGGTGAGAAGACGTCCAAGACTAGATTAGGTGCCAGACGCGGCCTTTTGTCTGCTTTCGTTGCTTTTCCCTTTGGTTGTCACTTTCCCCCGCTAGATTCAAGTTGGATTCGAATTTGAGATTTGCCTGTGTTCGGGGAAGGGGTGCTTAGTCTCGTTCGAGCAATTTATCGCGTTTTGGTTACCACTTCGCCTCAGCTGCCTCCCCTCGTGAGCCCCTCGCGAGCCGGGTCAGGCCTAGCTTGCGTGCAGCCCAGACTGCCGCCACCGCGTCCCCTTAGGAGGGTGTTTTACTGCAGATCCAACGGATTCAATCAGGGAACACTCGGGCCACCACAGCCTCCCACGGGCTACCTCAGGGCCAGCACGGGACAAAGGTAAACTAGCCGACCAGCGCGTCACTTAAGCCAACCACTTGGCGCGGGCGCATGGGCAGTATAGCGTCTACTAACACGATCAACACAGGTTTTACATAAGGGGCTCCCCCTCCAAAATGCTCTCACCACCATCAGGCCAAAACCTGAGTTCTATTCATGCAGGGTAAGGAAGTAGGAACGATACACAATCAGTCGGATAAATCCCCCAATGCATCCTCAGGAGCACCACCCGAGCCGTTGCTGGCGTCGCTGAACTCGCCATCGCTGTCCGCGTCACCAGCAGCGGCGTCAGGGCCGTTCACCTCGCCGCCCTCGTCGGCAGCCACGATCACGCCATCGTCGTCTGAAGCGAAGGCCCTGATAAGAGCATCCACATTGTCTTCCACCCAGTGCGCCAGGTCGCCTCGGACGGCCTGGGGGACTGGGGCAATGGCAGCGTCGAAATCGAAGTGGGGATCCATGTTTCGGAGATGGCTGAAGACGTGAGAAAAGGCGCGCCCGAGCAGGGCACGGCTCCTCTCCTCCACCAACCTATCAGCCCTGACCGACCGCGCCTCCAGCTGCGTCACCACGTAAGTGAAGAACTGAAGATTGCCGGCGTAGTTGACTGCGTGCGGCTCACCAACAGCCGCCTCGCAGATGTTGCCCAAGGCTGTGTTGGCTCTCTCCCGGAGTGTGGTGAGCATGGGGCCGTGCTCATGCTCCAGGATCCGCCGCTGACGTATCTCGTCCACATTCTGGTGCGCGATGGCCTCAGCCTCCTCCACCCGCTGGCGAAGAAGGAGCACCTCGGCCTGGGAGGTGCTTAACTCACCTTGCGCCACCTCAAGGGCGGCCCGGAAAGCATCGGCCCGCCGCGTCGCCTCCTCCAGCTTGGCCCTCAAGGCGGCAGTCCTGCCTTCAGCTTCGGCCCGGATCAACCCCAGCTTCTCTTCGAACTCGTGCTCGAGGTTCAAATGCGCCATCGCCACCCGACGTCCGACCTCCTCCAAGACACAGGCTTCCTGTGCAGCGACATCATCCTCCGCCTGCGTCACCAAGCGCTCCCTCATCTCCAGGCGCTCGTACTCGTGGGTACGTTCGGCGGCTTCCAGCCACAGCGCCTCCTCACGCTTCTGGAGCTCTGCTGAGTCGCCAGAGGCCACCTTCATCGACGCGAGAGCTGCCTCACGCAGCTCCACCTGCTCCTCCAATGAGTGGCACCAGGCCAGGATCTCCCGAGCCCGCTCCTCCGCCGCCTTTCACCGCCGGTCGGCTTCCCGGGCCTCCTCAGCAGCCCAAGATCGGGCCTCCTGAGAGGCCACCAGCGACGCCTTGGCCTCTGCATCGTCAAGATCGCGCTGACGGCGTGCAAGGGCGATGGCGCCCTCTAGCGCGCGCCTCTCCGCGGCCAGGCGCAGGCCCTCGGCCTCAAGGCGCGCGTCTTCATCAGCCAGCTCCTCACCAAGCAGGCTCACCGCGTCAGCCGCCCTTCGAAGGAATCCTTGGCGGAGAGCGCGACGCTCCCGAGCACGCGTGAGCACATCCTCCACACCATCATCTGCCCCAAGCAAGCGCCAGGGGCCACGAATCAGCACTCCCCCTCCGGGCAGGGGGCTGGGGGCTGGCACCCTCGTGACGGCCGGGCACGACGCGCCAGAAGCCCGGCCTGGAGCCAGTCCGTCCCCAGGCGAAGAGCGCAAGGAGCGCCCCAGCCAATCGCAGTCCACGACCAAGCGGGAAGCCCATAGCAGGCTGGCTATGCCACGAGAAGGCCCGCGAAGGAGGATCGCGACATGTGTAGGGCCGCGATGCGCCTCGGGACGATTCGCCTCTTCGATCGCCCTCACCACATGGGCTCCGCTGCTCGGAGCGCTTGAGGACGGTGGAGGGGGAGAAGCCAAGGGGGACAGCTCCTCAACTGTCTCCGCAAGCTCGGCTGGAAGGGGCCTGCGGAGCAAGGGTCAGTAAAAGCAACAGAAGGATCAGGAGCGGGGAAAGGAGAGGGCTTACTCATCAGTGGCGAAGTACTTCCTACGCTTCAGCCGGCGACAAGGGTAGTCGTCGCCCAGGGCCTCCCTTCTCTTCCGGAGGGCCTCAAAGTCCACGCGGAAGCGGCCCAAGAGTTGGGCGCAGGGATCAACCAGCGACGAAGATGGAGCGTCAAAGCGACCCGCGTCAGGGGCGCCTGCATGATGTGCGCTGTCAATCGCCTTGCCAGGAGAAGCAGCCGGAGCTTCAGGGGCCTCGGTCACAGGCGCAGAGGGCAGCTGCTCGCCACCCTCAGCCTCAGCAGCACGGGCCCCAAGAACTGCTCCCTCGTGAGCATCGCCTGGCGCTGTCACCCCGCCGGGAGCCCCCTCGGCCTCTGGCGCCTCATGCCTCCCTGTTCCGCCGCTTGAGGAAGAGTCGCCTTGGCCGACTGGAAGGGCAGTCACCATCACTGGGTTCTCGCGAGGCCCCTGGAGGCCGATGGGGCGCGGCCCCCACTCATCAAAGACAGGCATTTGCTTCACAAAATCGCCCCTGCTCTGGCAGAGGTACAGCAAGGCCCCTCCCTGTTGAATGCTGCCGGGGTTGGGGTCCCCAGTCAGGGTCAAGAGCACTGTCCTCAGCACTTCAGGAGTCAGGTCCTCTTCCTGGAGCCTCATACGATCATTGCGCAGGCTGAGAGCCCACATCCGGCGGGAGTAACGTTGGAGAGGAGCAACGCGGCGTAGCAGGAACTCCTTCACCACCTTGGGCGCTGTCACACCAAGCGACCTTAAGAACGCGAAGCGGTGCCAGACGAAGATGAGCCGGGGGCTCTCAAGCGTCTCCTGGCCCCAGCCCGAATTAGGGACAGCAGGCGAAGTTGGCTCCGATAGCAGGGGGCTGGGCACCCCTGCGTCCACATACAGCCACCGCTCGCGGAACCCAGCCGCAGGCAGGGGGAGCTTGAAGTCAATCCCAGAGGCCGCTATCTCAGACGTGGCAACAAAGCTCACGCACGCCTAGCATTGGGTAGGGTCGACAAGGCGCAGCGAGAATAAGTGGCGCAGCAAGGCAACCGAAGGAAGGATGCCCACCATAGCCTCGCAAACAAAGGCGAAGACCGAAAGGAGGGTGATGGATTCAGGAACCAGGTGCATCACATGGATCTGATAGTGGGAAAGCACGACATTGAAGAAATTAGAAAAGGGAGGAACCAGACCCGCCCACAGGGCGTCGGCAAAATACGGGACATCGGTGACTATCCTGTCGATGGAGAAGTGGGACACGGGCCAGGACGTCATCCTCCCGCACTTGTTGAAGATAGTGGCCAGAGTCGAGCTGACCTTGCCCAAGCCCTCGGCGGGGGCCGCCAACGGCAGCGGGGAAGGCAGAGACACGGGTTTCTTCCCTCTTCCCTTCTTCGTCGGAGCAATGGCGATGGGGAGGGGGGGGGGAAGGTTCGAGATTGGGTTGAAAACAGAAGCCGGAGTTCGAGCGGAGGAAGGACAGAGGGTGCCCGAGCAACATAAAGGGGAACGGCTGTGTACGACTACGAGTCCACCTAGCATGGCGCAAAATAAGGAGGGCGTGGGGTAACAGTGCCGCCCACGTCCAATCAACCGCCACGCGGCGCCCAAGGCCGCAGGCTGTTAGGGCCCGCGGCGCTTCGCTCTTGCCCTTCCGCCTCCCTGCACGGCCAAGTCCGGGCGCGCCTTGGGCCCGGGGGCTACTGTCGGCGTTCTGGGAATGGTGGTCCCCAGACTTGCCTGCCTACGGCCTGCGGCGTGGCTCAAAGGGGGGCCCAGCACGGCCCATCTTCACCAACACAAACCCAAGACCCTCGCGAGGGGCCAAGCCTCGCGGGGCGGACGACACGGAGCTTCCTCAGGCACGGCCTCGTCAGGCTGGCTCGCGAGGAGGCGGAGAGATCAAGGCGGCGTACCTCATGAGGTGCCCGTGACGCAAGCCATGACGACCAAGGGCGCCAGGGGGGTGCCAGCC